>NC_053397.1:355647-379637 GCF_905171765.1 Bufo bufo | reverse complement strand
ACTTCTACATACACACATGTTCACTATGACTTACAGTGATACGCTTCTACATACACACATGTACACTATGACTTACACACAGCGATACGCTTCTACATACACACATGTACACTATGACTTACACACAGTGATACGCTTCTACATACACACATGTTCACTATGACTTACACACAGTGATACGCTTCTACATACACACATGTACACTATGACTTACACACAGCGATACACTTCTACATACAGACATGTCCACTATGACTTACAGCGATACGCTTCTACATACACACATGTTCACTATGACTTACACACAGTGATACGCTTCTACATACACACATGTACACTATGACTTACACACAGTGATACGCTTCTACATACACACATGTACACTATGACTTACACACAGTGATACGCTTCTACATACACACATGTTCACTATGACTTACAGTGATACGCTTCTACATACACACATGTACACTATGACTTACACACAGCGATACGCTTCTACATACACACATGTACACTATGACTTACACACAGTGATACGCTTCTACATACACACATGTTCACTATGACTTACACACAGTGATACGCTTCTACATACACACATGTACACTATGACTTACACACAGTGATACGCTTCTACATACACACATGTCCACTATGACTTACAGCGATACGCTTCTACATACACACATGTTCACTATGACTTACACACAGCGATACACTTCTACATACACACATGTACACTATGACTTACACACAGCGATACGCTTCTACATACAGACATGTCCACTATGACTTACACACAGTGATACGCTTCTACATACACACATGTCCACTATGACTTACACACAGTGATACGCTTCTACATACAGACATGTCCACTATGACTTACACACAGCGATACGCTTCTACATACACACATGTACACTATGACTTACACACAGCGATACGCTTCTACATACACACATGTCCACTATGACTTACACACAGTGATACGCTTCTACATACAGACATGTCCACTATGACTTACACACAGTGATACGCTTCTACATACACACATGTCCACTATGACTTACACACAGCGATACGCTTCTACATACACACATGTACACTATGACTTACACACAGTGATACGCTTCTACATACACACATGTCCACTATGACTTACACACAGTGATACGCTTCTACATACACACATGTACACTATGACTTACAGTGATACGCTTCTACATACACACATGTACACTATGACTTACACACAGCGATACGCTTCTACATACACACATGTACACTATGACTTACAGCGATACGCTTCTACATACACACATGTCCACTATGACTTACACACAGTGATACGCTTCTACATACACACATGTTCACTATGACTTACAGTGATACGCTTCTACATACACACATGTCCACTATGACTTACACACAGTGATACGCTTCTACATACACACATGTTCACTATGACTTACAGCGATACGCTTCTACATACACACATGTTCACTATGACTTACAGCGATACGCTTCTACATACACACATGTACACTATGACTTACACACAGCGATACGCTTCTACATACACACATGTACACTATGACTTACACACAGCGATACGCTTCTACATACACACATGTACACTATGACTTACAGCGATACGCTTCTACATACACACATGTCCACTATGACTTACAGTGATACGCTTCTACATACACACATGTCCACTATGACTTACACACAGCGATACGCTTCTACATACACACATGTTCACTATGACTTACAGTGATACGCTTCTACATACACACATGTCCACTATGACTTACACACAGTGATACGCTTCTACATACACACATGTACACTATGACTTACACACAGTGATACGCTTCTACATACACACATGTCCACTATGACTTACACACAGCGATACGCTTCTACATACACACATGTCCACTATGACTTACACACAGCGATACGCTTCTACATACACACATGTACACTATGACTTACACACAGTGATACGCTTCTACATACACACATGTACACTATGACTTACACACAGTGATACGCTTCTACATACACACATGTCCACTATGACTTACACACAGTGATACACTTCTACATACACACATGTTCACTATGACTTACAGTGATACGCTTCTACATACACACATGTCCACTATGACTTACACACAGCGATACGCTTCTACATACACACATGTTCACTATGACTAACACACAGTGATACGCTTCTACATACACACATGTCCACTATGACTTACACACAGCGATACGCTTCTACATACACACATGTCCACTATGACTTACACACAGCGATACGCTTCTACATACACACATGTACACTATGACTTACACACAGTGATACACTTCTACATACACACATGTCCACTATGACTTACAGTGATACGCTTCTACATACACACATGTACACTATGACTTACACACAGCGATACGCTTCTACATACACACATGTACACTATGACTTACACACAGTGATACACTTCTACATACACACATATACACTATGACTTACACACAGTGATACGCTTCTACATACACACATGTACACTATGACTTACACACAGCGATACGCTTCTACATACACACATGTACACTATGACTTACACACAGTGATACGCTTCTACATACACACATGTACACTATGACTTACACACAGCGATACGCTTCTACATACACACATGTACACTATGACTTACAGTGATACGCTTCTACATACACACATGTCCACTATGACTTACACACAGTGATACGCTTCTACATACACACATGTACACTATGACTTACACACAGCGATACGCTTCTACATACACACATGTCCACTATGACTTACAGTGATACGCTTCTACATACACACATGTCCACTATGACTTACACACAGTGATACGCTTCTACATACACACATGTACACTATGACTTACACACAGTGATACGCTTCTACATACACACATGTTCACTATGACTTACACACAGCGATACGCTTCTACATACACACATGTACACTATGACTTACACACAGCGATACACTTCTACATACACACATGTCCACTATGACTTACACACAGCGATACGCTTCTACATACACACATGTCCACTATGACTTACAGTGATACGCTTCTACATACACACATGTACACTATGACTTACAGCGATACGCTTCTACATACACACATGTTCACTATGACTTACACACAGTGATACGCTTCTACATACACACATGTCCACTATGACTTACACACAGTGATACGCTTCTACATACACACATGTCCACTATGACTTACACACAGCGATACGCTTCTACATACACACATGTCCACTATGACTTACACACAGCGATACACTTCTACATACACACATGTCCACTATGACTTACACACAGCGATACGCTTCTACATACACACATGTCCACTATGACTTACAGTGATACGCTTCTACATACACACATGTACACTATGACTTACAGCGATACGCTTCTACATACACACATGTACACTATGACTTACACACAGCGATACGCTTCTACATACACACATGTACACTATGACTTACACACAGCGATACGCTTCTACATACACACATGTACACTATGACTTACACACAGCGATACGCTTCTACATACACACATGTCCACTATGACTTACACACAGTGATACGCTTCTACATACACACATGTCCACTATGACTTACACACAGCGATACGCTTCTACATACACACATGTCCACTATGACTTACAGTGATACGCTTCTACATACACACATGTACACTATGACTTACAGCGATACGCTTCTACATACACACATGTCCACTATGACTTACACACAGCGATACGCTTCTACATACACACATGTTCACTATGACTTACACACAGTGATACGCTTCTACATACACACATGTCCACTATGACTTACACACAGTGATACGCTTCTACATACACACATGTCCACTATGACTTACACACAGTGATACGCTTCTACATACACACATGTACACTATGACTTACACACAGTGATACGCTTCTACATACACACATGTCCACTATGACTTACACACAGCGATACGCTTCTACATACACACATGTTCACTATGACTTACACACAGTGATACGCTTCTACATACACACATGTCCACTATGACTTACACACAGCGATACGCTTCTACATACACACATGTCCACTATGACTTACAGTGATACGCTTCTACATACACACATGTCCACTATGACTTACACACAGTGATACGCTTCTACATACACACATGTCCACTATGACTTACACACAGCGATACGCTTCTACATACACACATGTACACTATGACTTACACACAGTGATACGCTTCTACATACACACATGTCCACTATGACTTACACACAGCGATACGCTTCTACATACACACATGTCCACTATGACTTACACACAGTGATACGCTTCTACATACACACATGTCCACTATGACTTACACACAGCGATAAGCTTCTACATACACACATGTCCACTATGACTTACACACAGTGATACGCTTCTACATACACACATGTCCACTATGACTTACACACAGCGATACGCTTCTACATACACACATGTACACTATGACTTACACACAGCGATACGCTTCTACATACAGACATGTCCACTATGACTTACAGCGATACGCTTCTACATACACACATGTCCACTATGACTTACACACAGCGATACGCTTCTACATACACACATGTCCACTATGACTTACACACAGCGATACGCTTCTACATACACACATGTACACTATGACTTACACACAGTGATACACTTCTACATACACACATGTACACTATGACTTACAGCGATACGCTTCTACATACACACATGTACACTATGACTTACACACAGCGATACGCTTCTACATACACACATGTACACTATGACTTACACACAGCGATACGCTTCTACATACACACATGTCCACTATGACTTACACACAGCGATACGCTTCTACATACACACATGTCCACTATGACTTACACACAGTGATACGCTTCTACATACAGACATGTCCACTATGACTTACACACAGTGATACGCTTCTACATACACACATGTACACTATGACTTACACACAGTGATACGCTTCTACATACAGACATGTCCACTATGACTTACACACAGTGATACGCTTCTACATACACACATGTCCACTATGACTTACACACAGCGATACGCTTCTACATACACACATGTCCACTATGACTTACAGCGATACGCTTCTACATACACACATGTCCACTATGACTTACAGTCATACGCTTCTACATACACACATGTCCACTATGACTTACAGCGATACGCTTCTACATACACACATGTACACTATGACTTACACACAGCGATACGCTTCTACATACACACATGTTCACTATGACTTACAGACAGCGATACGCTTCTACATACACACATGTACACTATGACTTACACACAGCGATACGCTTCTACATACACACATGTACACTATGACTTACACACAGTGATACGCTTCTACATACACACATGTCCACTATGACTTACAGTGATACGCTTCTACATACACACATGTCCACTATGACTTACACACAGCGATACGCTTCTACATACACACATGTCCACTATGACTTACACACAGCGATACGCTTCTACATACACACATGTCCACTATGACTTACACACAGTGATACGCTTCTACATACACACATGTCTACTATGACTTACACACAGCGATACGCTTCTACATACACACATGTACACTATGACTTACACACAGCGATACGCTTCTACATACACACATGTACACTATGACTTACACACAGCGATACGCTTCTACATACAGACATGTACACTATGACTTACAGTGATACGCTTCTACATACACACATGTCCACTATGACTTACACACAGCGATACGCTTCTACATACACACATGTACACTATGACTTACACACAGTGATACGCTTCTACATACACACATGTACACTGACTTACACACAGTGATACGCTTCTACATACACACATGTACACTATGACTTACACACAGCGATACGCTTCTACATACACACATGTACACTATGACTTACACACAGCGATACGCTTCTACATACACACATGTCCACTATGACTTACACACAGCGATACACTTCTACATACACACATGTCCACTATGACTTACAGTGATACGCTTCTACATACACACATGTACACTATGACTTACACACAGCGATACACTTCTACATACACACATGTACACTATGACTTACAGCGATACGCTTCTACATACACACATGTTCACTATGACTTACAGTGATACGCTTCTACATACACACATGTACACTATGACTTACACACAGCGATACGCTTCTACATACAGACATGTACACTATGACTTACAGCGATACGCTTCTACATACACACATGTACACTATGACTTACACACAGCGATACGCTTCTACATACACACATGTCCACTATGACTTACACACAGCGATACGCTTCTACATACACACATGTCCACTATGACTTACACACAGCGATACGCTTCTACATACAGACATGTACATTATGACTTACACACAGTGATACACTTCTACATACACACATGTACACTATGACTTACACACAGCGATACGCTTCTACATACAGACATGTCCACTATGACTTACACACAGTGATACGCTTCTACATACACACATGTACACTATGACTTACAGTGATACGCTTCTACATACACACATGTACACTATGACTTACACAGCGATACGCTTCTACATACACACATGTCCACTATGACTTACACACAGCGATACGCTTCTACATACACACATGTACACTATGACTTACACACAGCGATACGCTTCTACATACACACATGTACACTATGACTTACACACAGTGATACGCTTCTACATACACACATGTACACTATGACTTACACACAGCGATACGCTTCTACATACACACATGTACACTATGACTTACACACAGCGATACGCTTCTACATACACACATGTCCACTATGACTTACACACAGTGATACGCTTCTACATACAGACATGTCCACTATGACTTACAGCGATACGCTTCTACATACACACATGTCCACTATGACTTACACACAGTGATACGCTTCTACATACACACATGTCCACTATGACTTACACACAGCGATACGCTTCTACATACACACATGTACACTATGACTTACACACAGCGATACGCTTCTACATACACACATGTACACTATGACTTACACACAGCGATACGCTTCTACATACACACATGTCTACTATGACTTACACACAGCGATACGCTTCTACATACAGACATGTACATTATGACTTACACACAGTGATACACTTCTACATACACACATGTACACTATGACTTACACACAGCGATACGCTTCTACATACAGACATGTCCACTATGACTTACACACAGTGATACGCTTCTACATACACACATGTACACTATGACTTACAGTGATACGCTTCTACATACACACATGTCCACTATGACTTACAGTGATACGCTTCTACATACACACATGTACATTATGACTTACACACAGCGATACGCTTCTACATACACACATGTCCACTATGACTTACACACAGCGATACGCTTCTACATACACACATGTACACTATGACTTACACACAGCGATACGCTTCTACATACACACATGTACACTATGACTTACACACAGTGATACGCTTCTACATACACACATGTCCACTATGACTTACACACAGCGATACGCTTCTACATACACACATGTACACTATGACTTACACACAGCGATACGCTTCTACATACACACATGTCCACTATGACTTACACACAGTGATACGCTTCTACATACACACATGTCCACTATGACTTACAGCGATACGCTTCTACATACAGACATGTCCACTATGACTTACAGCGATACGCTTCTACATACACACATGTCCACTATGACTTACACACAGTGATACGCTTCTACATACACACATGTACACTATGACTTACACACAGTGATACGCTTCTACATACACACATGTACACTATGACTTACAGTGATACGCTTCTACATACACACATGTACACTATGACTTACACACAGCGATACGCTTCTACATACACACATGTACACTATGACTTACACACAGTGATACGCTTCTACATACAGACATGTCCACTATGACTTACACACAGTGATACGCTTCTACATACACACATGTACACTATGACTTACAGCGATACGCTTCTACATACACACATGTCCACTATGACTTACACACAGTGATACGCTTCTACATACAGACATGTCCACTATGACTTACACACAGTGATACGCTTCTACATACACACATGTACACTATGACTTACACACAGTGATACGCTTCTACATACACACATGTCCACTATGACTTACAGTGATACGCTTCTACATACAGACATGTCCACTATGACTTACAGCGATACGCTTCTACATACAGACATGTCCACTATGACTTACACACAGTGATACGCTTCTACATACACACATGTACACTATGACTTACACACAGCGATACGCTTCTACATACACACATGTCCACTATGACTTACACACAGCGATACGCTTCTACATACACACATGTCCACTATGACTTACAGCGATACGCTTCTACATACACACATGTCCACTATGACTTACAGTCATACGCTTCTACATACACACATGTCCACTATGACTTACAGCGATACGCTTCTACATACACACATGTCCACTATGACTTACACACAGCGATACGCTTCTACATACACACATGTACACTATGACTTACACACAGTGATACGCTTCTACATACACACATGTCCACTATGACTTACAGACAGCGATACGCTTCTACATACACACATGTCCACTATGACTTACAGCGATACGCTTCTACATACACACATGTTCACTATGACTTACACACAGTGATACGCTTCTACATACACACATGTCCACTTTGACTTACAGTGATACGCTTCTACATACACACATGTACACTATGACTTACACACAGCGATACGCTTCTACATACACACATGTTCACTATGACTTACAGACAGCGATACGCTTCTACATACACACATGTACACTATGACTTACACACAGCGATACGCTTCTACATACACACATGTCTACTATGACTTACACACAGCGATACGCTTCTACATACAGACATGTACACTATGACTTACAGTGATACGCTTCTACATACACACATGTCCACTATGACTTACACACAGCGATACGCTTCTACATACACACATGTCCACTATGACTTACACACAGTGATACACTTCTACATACACACATGTACACTATGACTTACAGTGATACGCTTCTACATACACACATGTCCACTATGACTTACACACAGCGATACGCTTCTACATACACACATGTACACTATGACTTACACACAGCGATACACTTCTACATACACACATGTCCACTATGACTTACACACAGTGATACGCTTCTACATACACACATGTACACTATGACTTACAGTGATACGCTTCTACATACACACATGTCCACTATGACTTACAGTGATACGCTTCTACATACAGACATGTCCACTATGACTTACACACAGTGATACGCTTCTACATACACACATGTACACTATGACTTACAGTGATACGCTTCTACATACACACATGTCCACTATGACTTACAGTGATACGCTTCTACATACACACATGTACACTATGACTTACACACAGCGATACACTTCTACATACACACATGTCCACTATGACTTACACACAGCGATACGCTTCTACATACACACATGTACACTATGACTTACACACAGTGATACGCTTCTACATACACACATGTACACTATGACTTACACACAGCGATACACTTCTACATACACACATGTCCACTATGACTTACACACAGCGATACGCTTCTACATACACACATGTACACTATGACTTACACACAGCGATACGCTTCTACATACACACATGTACACTATGACTTACACACAGTGATACGCTTCTACATACACACATGTCCACTATGACTTACACACAGCGATACGCTTCTACATACACACATGTACACTATGACTTACACACAGCGATACGCTTCTACATACACACATGTTCACTATGACTTACACACAGTGATACGCTTCTACATACACACATGTTCACTATGACTTACACAGTGATACGCTTCTACATACACACATGTCCACTATGACTTACACACAGCGATACGCTTCTACATACACACATGTCCACTATGACTTACACACAGCGATACGCTTCTACATACACACATGTACACTATGACTTACAGTGATACACTTCTACATACACACATGTCCACTATGACTTACACACAGCGATACGCTTCTACATACACACATGTCCACTATGACTTACACACAGTGATACGCTTCTACATACACACAGGTACACTATGACTTACAGTGATACGCTTCTACATACACACATGTACACTATGACTTACACACAGTGATACGCTTCTACATACACACATGTCCACTATGACTTACACACAGCGATACGCTTCTACATACACACATGTACACTATGACTTACACACAGCGATACGCTTCTACATACACACATGTCCACTATGACTTACATACAGCGATACGCTTCTACATACACACATGTCCACTATGACTTACACACAGTGATACGCTTCTACATACACACATGTACACTATGACTTACACACAGTGATACACTTCTACATACACACATGTCCACTATGACTTACAGTGATACGCTTCTACATACACACATGTCCACTATGACTTACACACAGCGATACGCTTCTACATACACACATGTCCACTATGACTTACAGTGATACGCTTCTACATACACACATGTTCACTATGACTAACACACAGCGATACGCTTCTACATACACACATGTCCACTATGACTTACACACAGCGATACGCTTCTACATACACACATGTCCACTATGACTTACAGTGATACGCTTCTACATACACACATGTACACTATGACTTACACACAGCGATACGCTTCTACATACACACATGTCCACTATGACTTACACACAGTGATACGCTTCTACATACACACATGTACACTATGACTTACACACAGTGATACACTTCTACATACACACATGTCCACTATGACTTACAGTGATACGCTTCTACATACACACATGTACACTATGACTTACACACAGCGATACGCTTCTACATACACACATGTACACTATGACTTACACACAGCGATACGCTTCTACATACACACATGTCCACTATGACTTACAGTGATACGCTTCTACATACACACATGTACACTATGACTTACAGCGATACGCTTCTACATACACACATGTACACTATGACTTACACACAGTGATACGCTTCTACATACACACATGTCCACTATGACTTACACACAGTGATACGCTTCTACATACACACATGTCCACTATGACTTACACACAGCGATACGCTTCTACATACAGACATGTACACTATGACTTACACACAGCGATACGCTTCTACATACACACATGTACACTATGACTTACACACAGTGATACGCTTCTACATACACACATGTCCACTATGACTTACAGTGATACGCTTCTACATACACACATGTACACTATGACTTACAGCGATACGCTTCTACATACACACATGTACACTATGACTTACACACAGTGATACGCTTCTACATACACACATGTCCACTATGACTTACACACAGTGATACGCTTCTACATACAGACATGTACACTATGACTTACACACAGCGATACGCTTCTACATACACACATGTACACTATGACTTACACACAGTGATACGCTTCTACATACACACATGTCCACTATGACTTACAGTGATACGCTTCTACATACACACATGTCCACTATGACTTACACACAGTGATACGCTTCTACATACACACATGTCCACTATGACTTACACACAGCGATACGCTTCTACATACACACATGTCCACTATGACTTACAGTGATACGCTTCTACATACACACATGTTCACTATGACTTACAGTGATACGCTTCTACATACACACATGTCCACTATGACTTACACACAGTGATACGCTTCTACATACAGACATGTACACTATGACTTACACACAGCGATACGCTTCTACATACACACATGTACACTATGACTTACACACAGTGATACGCTTCTACATACACACATGTCCACTATGACTTACAGTGATACGCTTCTACATACACACATGTCCACTATGACTTACACACAGTGATACGCTTCTACATACACACATGTCCACTATGACTTACACACAGCGATACGCTTCTACATACACACATGTCCACTATGACTTACAGTGATACGCTTCTACATACACACATGTTCACTATGACTTACAGTGATACGCTTCTACATACAGACATGTCCACTATGACTTACACACAGCGATACGCTTCTACATACACACATGTCCACTATGACTTACACACAGTGATACGCTTCTACATACACACATGTCCACTATGACTTACACACAGCGATACGCTTCTACATACACACATGTCCACTATGACTTACACACAGCGATACGCTTCTACATACACACGTGTACACTATGACTTACACACAGTGATACGCTTCTACATACACACATGTCCACTATGACTTACACACAGCGATACGCTTCTACATACACACATGTCCACTATGACTTACAGTGATACGCTTCTACATACACACATGTCCACTATGACTTACACACAGCGATACGCTTCTACATACACACATGTCCACTATGACTTACACACAGCGATACGCTTCTACATACACACATGTCCACTATGACTTACACACAGTGATACGCTTCTACATACACACATGTACACTATGACTTACAGTGATACGCTTCTACATACACACATGTCCACTATGACTTACACACAGCGATACGCTTCTACATACACACATGTCCACTATGACTTACAGTGATACGCTTCTACATACACACATGTACACTATGACTTACACACAGTGATACGCTTCTACATACACACATGTACACTATGACTTACACACAGTGATACGCTTCTACATACAGACATGTCCACTATGACTTACACACAGTGATACGCTTCTACATACAGACATGTCCACTATGACTTACACACAGCGATACGCTTCTACATACACACATGTACACTATGACTTACAGCGATACGCTTCTACATACACACATGTTCACTATGACTTACACACAGTGATACGCTTCTACATACACACATGTCCACTATGACTTACAGACAGTGATACGCTTCTACATACACACATGTCCACTATGACTTACACACAGTGATACGCTTCTACATACACACATGTCCACTATGACTTACAGACAGTGATACGCTTCTACATACACACATGTCCACTATGACTTACAGTGATACGCTTCTACATACACACATGTACACTATGACTTACAGTGATACGCTTCTACATACACACGTGTTCACTATGACTTACACACAGCGATACGCTTCTACATACACACATGTACACTATGACTTACACACAGCGATACGCTTCTACATACACACATGTCCACTATGACTTACAGTGATAGGCTTCTACATACACACATGTACACTATGACTTACACACAGCGATACGCTTCTACATACACACATGTCCACTATGACTTACACACAGCGATACGCTTCTACATACACACATGTTCACTATGACTTACAGTGATACACTTCTACATACACACATGTCCACTATGACTTACAGTGATACACTTCTACATACAGACATGTCCACTATGACTTACACACAGTGATACGCTTCTACATACACACATGTACACTATGACTTACAGTGATACGCTTCTACATACACACATGTCCACTATGACTTACACACAGTGATACGCTTCTACATACACACATGTCCACTATGACTTACACACAGCGATACGCTTCTACATACACACATGTCCACTATGACTTACACACAGTGATACGCTTCTACATACACACATGTCCACTATGACTTACACACAGCGATACGCTTCTACATACACACATGTACACTATGACTTACAGTGATACGCTTCTACATACACACATGTCCACTATGACTTACAGTGATACGCTTCTACATACACACATGTACACTATGACTTACACACAGCGATACGCTTCTACATACAGACATGTCCACTATGACTTACACACAGTGATACGCTTCTACATACAGACATGTCCACTATGACTTACACACAGCGATACGCTTCTACATACACACATGTACACTATGACTTACACACAGCGATACGCTTCTACATACACACATGTCCACTATGACTTACACACAGCGATACGCTTCTACATACACACATGTCCACTATGACTTACACACAGTGATACGCTTCTACATACACACATGTCCACTATGACTTACACACAGCGATACGCTTCTACATACACACATGTACACTATGACTTACACACAGCGATACGCTTCTACATACACACATGTACACTATGACTTACACACAGCGATACGCTTCTACATACACACATGTCCACTATGACTTACACACAGCGATACGCTTCTACATACACACATGTACACTATGACTTACAGTGATACGCTTCTACATACACACATGTACACTATGACTTACACACAGTGATACGCTTCTACATACACACATGTACACTATGACTTACAGCGATACGCTTCTACATACACACATGTTCACTATGACTTACACACAGTGATACGCTTCTACATACACACATGTTCACTATGACTAACACACAGTGATACGCTTCTACATACACACATGTTCACTATGACTTACACACAGCGATACGCTTCTACATACACACATGTCCACTATGACTTACAGTGATACGCTTCTACATACACACATGTACACTATGACTTACACACAGCGATACGCTTCTACATACACACATGTCCACTATGACTTACACACAGCGATACGCTTCTACATACACACATGTACACTATGACTTACACACAGTGATACGCTTCTACATACACACATGTCCACTATGACTTACAGTGATACGCTTCTACATACACACATGTACACTATGACTTACACACAGCGATACGCTTCTACATACACACATGTCCACTATGACTTACACACAGCGATACGCTTCTACATACACACATGTACACTATGACTTACACACAGTGATACGCTTCTACATACACACATGTCCACTATGACTTACAGTGATACGCTTCTACATACACACATGTCCACTATGACTTACACACAGCGATACGCTTCTACATACACACATGTACACTATGACTTACACACAGTGATACGCTTCTACATACACACATGTCCACTATGACTTACAGTGATACGCTTCTACATACACACATGTACACTATGACTTACACACAGCGATACGCTTCTACATACACACATGTACACTATGACTTACACACAGCGATACGCTTCTACATACACACATGTCCACTATGACTTACAGTGATACGCTTCTACATACACACATGTACACTATGACTTACAGTGATACGCTTCTACATACACACATGTACACTATGACTTACACACAGCGATACGCTTCTACATACACACATGTCCACTATGACTTACACACAGCGATACGCTTCTACATACACACATGTCCACTATGACTTACACACAGTGATACGCTTCTACATACACACATGTCCACTATGACTAACACACAGCGATACGCTTCTACATACACACATGTCCACTATGACTTACAGTGATACGCTTCTACATACACACATGTACACTATGACTTACACACAGCGATACGCTTCTACATACAGACATGTTCACTATGACTTACAGTGATACGCTTCTACATACACACATGTCCACTATGACTTACAGCGATACGCTTCTACATACACACATGTACACTATGACTTACACACAGCGATACGCTTCTACATACACACATGTCCACTATGACTTACACACAGCGATACGCTTCTACATACACACATGTCCACTATGACTTACAGTGATACGCTTCTACATACACACATGTTCACTATGACTTACAGTGATACGCTTCTACATACACACATGTCCACTATGACTTACACACAGTGATACACTTCTACATACACACATGTTCACTATGACTTACAGCGATACGCTTCTACATACACACATGTCCACTATGACTTACACACAGCGATACGCTTCTACATACACACATGTTCACTATGACTTACACACAGTGATACGCTTCTACATACACACATGTACACTATGACTTACACACAGCGATACGCTTCTACATACACACATGTACACTATGACTTACAGTGATACGCTTCTACATACAGACATGTCCACTATGACTTACAGCGATACGCTTCTACATACACACATGTCCACTATGACTTACAGTGATACACTTCTACATACAGACATGTCCACTATGATTTACACACAGCGATACGCTTCTACATACACACATGTTCACTATGACTTACAGTGATACGCTTCTACATACACACATGTCCACTATGACTTACACACAGCGATACGCTTCTACATACACACATGTCCACTATGACTTACACACAGCGATACGCTTCTACATACACACGTGTACACTATGACTTACACACAGTGATACGCTTCTACATACACACATGTCCACTATGACTTACACACAGCGATACGCTTCTACATACACACATGTCCACTATGACTTACAGTGATACGCTTCTACATACACACATGTCCACTATGACTTACACACAGCGATACGCTTCTACATACACACATGTACATTATGACGTACAGTGATACGCTTCTACATACACACATGTCCACTATGACTTACACACAGCGATACGCTTCTACATACACACATGTCCACTATGACTTACACACAGTGATACGCTTCTACATACACACATGTCCACTATGACTTACAGTGATACGCTTCTACATACACACATGTACACTATGACTTACACACAGTGATACGCTTCTACATACACACATGTCCACTATGACTTACACACAGTGATACACTTCTACATACACACATGTCCACTATGACTTACACACAGCGATACGCTTCTACATACACACATGTCCACTATGACTTACAGTGATACGCTTCTACATACACACATGTCCACTATGACTTACAGACAGTGATACGCTTCTACATACACACATGTACACTATGACTTACAGTGATACGCTTCTACATACACACGTGTTCACTATGACTTACACACAGCGATACGCTTCTACATACACACATGTCCACTATGACTTACACACAGCGATACGCTTCTACATACACACATGTCCACTATGACTTACAGTGATAGGCTTCTACATACACACATGTACACTATGACTTACACACAGCGATACGCTTCTACATACACACATGTCCACTATGACTTACACACAGCGATACGCTTCTACATACACACGTGTACACTATGACTTACACACAGTGATACGCTTCTACATACACACATGTCCACTATGACTTACACACAGCGATACGCTTCTACATACACACATGTCCACTATGACTTACAGTGATACGCTTCTACATACACACATGTCCACTATGACTTACACACAGCGATACGCTTCTACATACACACATGTCCACTATGACTTACACACAGTGATACGCTTCTACATACACACATGTACACTATGACTTACAGTGATACGCTTCTACATACACACATGTCCACTATGACTTACACACAGTGATACGCTTCTACATACACACATGTCCACTATGACTTACAGACAGTGATACGCTTCTACATACACACATGTACACTATGACTTACAGTGATACGCTTCTACATACACACGTGTTCACTATGACTTACACACAGTGATACGCTTCTACATACACACATGTCCACTATGACTTACAGTGATACGCTTCTACATACACACATGTCCACTATGACTTACACACAGTGATACGCTTCTACATACACACATGTCCACTATGACTTACACACAGCGATACGCTTCTACATACACACATGTCCACTATGACTTACAGTGATACGCTTCTACATACACACATGTTCACTATGACTTACAGTGATACGCTTCTACATACACACATGTCCACTATGACTTACACACAGTGATACACTTCTACATACACACATGTTCACTATGACTTACACACAGTGATACGCTTCTACATACACACATGTACACTATGACTTACACACAGCGATACGCTTCTACATACACACATGTACACTATGACTTACAGCGATACGCTTCTACATACAGACATGTCCACTATGACTTACAGCGATACGCTTCTACATACACACATGTCCACTATGACTTACACACAGCGATACGCTTCTACATACACACATGTCCACTATGACTTACAGTGATACACTTCTACATACAGACATGTCCACTATGACTTACACACAGCGATACGCTTCTACATACACACATGTTCACTATGACTTACAGTGATACGCTTCTACATACACACATGTCCACTATGACTTACACACAGTGATACGCTTCTACATACACACATGTCCACTATGACTTACACACAGCGATACGCTTCTACATACACACATGTCCACTATGACTTACACACAGCGATACGCCTCTACATACACACGTGTACACTATGACTTACACACAGTGATACGCTTCTACATACACACATGTCCACTATGACTTACACACAGCGATACGCTTCTACATACACACATGTCCACTATGACTTACAGTGATACGCTTCTACATACACACATGTCCACTATGACTTACACACAGCGATACGCTTCTACATACACACATGTCCACTATGACTTACACACAGTGATACGCTTCTACATACACACATGTCCACTATGACTTACACACAGTGATACGCTTCTACATACACACATGTCCACTATGACTTACACACAGTGATACGCTTCTACATACACACATGTACACTATGACTTACAGTGATACGCTTCTACATACACACATGTCCACTATGACTTACACACAGCGATACGCTTCTACATACACACATGTCCACTATGACTTACAGTGATACGCTTCTACATACACACATGTCCACTATGACTTACAGTGATACGCTTCTACATACACACATGTACACTATGACTTACAGTGATACGCTTCTACATACACACATGTACACTATGACTTACACACAGTGATACGCTTCTACATACACACATGTCCACTATGACTTACAGACAGTGATACGCTTCTACATACACACATGTACACTATGACTTACAGTGATACGCTTCTACATACACACGTGTTCACTATGACTTACACACAGCGATACGCTTCTACATACACACATGTACACTATGACTTACACACAGCGATACACTTCTACATACAGACATGTCCACTATGACTTACACACAGTGATACGCTTCTACATACACACGTGTACACTATGACTTACACACAGTGATACGCTTCTACATACACACATGTTCACTATGACTTACACACAGTGATACGCTTCTACATACACACATGTACACTATGACTTACAGCGATACGCTTCTACATACACACATGTCCACTATGACTTACACACAGCGATACGCTTCTACATACACACGTGTACACTATGACTTACAGCGATACGCTTCTACATACACACATGTCCACTATGACTTACACACAGCGATACGCTTCTACATACACACATGTACACTATGACTTACAGCGATACGCTTCTACATACACACATGTCCACTATGACTTACACACAGCGATACGCTTCTACATACACACGTGTACACTATGACTTACACACAGCGATACGCTTCTACATACACACATGTCCACTATGACTTACAGCGATACGCTTCTACATACACACATGTCCACTATGACTTACACACAGCGATACGCTTCTACATACACACATGTCCACTATGACTTACACACAGCGATACGCTTCTACATACACACATGTCCACTATGACTTACAGTGATAGGCTTCTACATACACACATGTCCACTATGACTTACACACAGCGATACGCTTCTACATACACACATGTACACTATGACTTACACACAGCGATACGCTTCTACATACACACATGTACACTATGACTTACACACAGCGATACGCTTCTACATACACACATGTACACTATGACTTACAGTGATACGCTTCTACATACACACATGTCCACTATGACTTACACAGTGATACACTTCTACATACACACATGTCCACTATGACTTACAGTGATACGCTTCTACATACACACATGTACACTATGACTTACAGTGATACGCTTCTACATACACACATGTCCACTATGACTTACAGCGATACGCTTCTACATACACACATGTCCACTATGACTTACACACAGCGATACGCTTCTACATACACACATGTACACTATGACTTACACACAGCGATACGCTTCTACATACACACATGTCCACTATGACTTACACACAGTGATACGCTTCTACATACACACATGTTCACTATGACTTACAGTGATACGCTTCTACATACAGACATGTCCACTATGACTTACACACAGTGATACGCTTCTACATACACACATGTTCACTATGACTTACAGTGATACGCTTCTACATACAGACATGTCCACTATGACTTACACACAGTGATACGCTTCTACATACACACATGTCCACTATGACTTACAGTGATACGCTTCTACATACACACATGTACACTATGACTTACACACAGCGATACGCTTCTACATACACACATGTACACTATGACTTACACACAGTGATACGCTTCTACATACACACATGTACACTATGACTTACAGCGATACACTTCTACATACACACATGTCCACTATGACTTACACACAGTGATACGCTTCTACATACACACGTGTACACTATGACTTACAGTGATACGCTTCTACATACACACATGTACACTATGACTTACACACAGCGATACGCTTCTACATACACACATGTCCACTATGACTTACACACAGTGATACGCTTCTACATACACACATGTCCACTATGACTTACAGTGATACGCTTCTACATACACACATGTACACTATGACTTACACACAGTGATACGCTTCTACATACACACATGTACACTATGACTTACACACAGCGATACGCTTCTACATACACACATGTTCACTATGACTTACAGTGATACGCTTCTACATACAGACATGTCCACTATGACTTACACACAGTGATACGCTTCTACATACACACATGTTCACTATGACTTACACACAGCGATACGCTTCTACATACACACATGTCCACTATGACTTACAGTGATACGCTTCTACATACACACATGTACACTATGACTTACAGCGATACGCTTCTACATACAGACATGTACACTATGACTTACAGCGATACGCTTCTACATACACACATGTACACTATGACTTACACACAGTGATACGCTTCTACATACACACATGTACACTATGACTTACACACAGTGATACGCTTCTACATACACACATGTCCACTATGACTTACAGCGATACGCTTCAACATACACACATGTTCACTATGACTTACAGTGATACGCTTCAACATACACACATGTCCACTATGACTTACACACAGCGATACACTTCTACATACACACATGTACACTATGACTTACAGCGATACGCTTCTACATACACACATGTCCACTATGACTTACACACAGTGATACGCTTCTACATACACACATGTTCACTATGACTTACACACAGTGATACGCTTCTACATACACACATGTCCACTATGACTTACACACAGCGATACGCTTCTACATACACACATGTCCACTATGACTTACAGTGATACGCTTCTACATACACACATGTACACTATGACTTACACACAGCGATACACTTCTACATACACACATGTACACTATGACTTACACACAGTGATACGCTTCTACATACAGACATGTCCACTATGACTTACACAGTGATACGCTTCTACATACACACATGTCCACTATGACTTACAGTGATACGCTTCTACATACACACATGTCCACTATGACTTACAGTGATACACTTCTACATACACACATGTACACTATGACTTACAGTGATACGCTTCTACATACACACATGTCCACTATGACTTACACACAGTGATACGCTTCTACATACACACATGTACACTATGACTTACACACAGCGATACGCTTCTACATACACACATGTCCACTATGACTTACAGTGATAAGCTTCTACATACACACATGTCCACTATGACTTACACACAGTGATACGCTTCTACATACACACATATACACTATGACTTACACACAGTGATACACTTCTACATACACACATGTACACTATGACTTACAGTGATAAGCTTCTACATACACACATGTCCACTATGACTTACACACAGTGATACGCTTCTACATACACACATATACACTATGACTTACACACAGTGATACACTTCTACATACACACATGTACACTATGACTTACACACAGTGATACGCTTCTACATACAGACATGTACACTATGACTTACACACAGTGATACGCTTCTACATACACACATGTCCACTATGACTAACACACAGCGATACGCTTCTACATACACACATGTACACTATGACTTACACACAGTGATACGCTTCTACATACACACATGTTCACTATGACTTACACACAGCGATACGCTTCTACATACACACATGTACACTATGACTTACACACAGTGATACGCTTCTACATACAGACATGTCCACTATGACTTACACACAGCGATACGCTTCTACATACAGACATGTACACTATGACTTACACACAGTGATACGCTTCTACATACACACATGTTCACTATGACTTACACACAGCGATACGCTTCTACATACACACATGTCCACTATGACTTACAGCGATATGCTTCTACATACACACATGTCCACTATGACTTACACACAGCGATACGCTTCTACATACACACATGTCCACTATGACTTACACACAGCGATACGCTTCTACATACACACATGTACACTATGACTTACAGCGATACGCTTCTACATACACACATGTCCACTATGACTTACACACAGTGATACGCTTCTACATACACACATGTACACTATGACTTACACAGTGATACGCTTCTACATACACACATGTTCACTATGACTTACAGTGATACGCTTCTACATACACACATGTTCACTATGACTTACACACAGTGATACGCTTCTACATACACACGTGTTCACTATGACTTACACACAGTGATACGCTTCTACATACACACATGTCCACTATGACTTACAGTGATACGCTTCTACATACACACATGTCCACTATGACTTACACACAGCGATACGCTTCTACATACACACGTGTTCACTATGACTTACACACAGTGATACGCTTCTACATACACACATGTCCACTATGACTTACAGTGATACGCTTCTACATACACACATGTCCACTATGACTTACACACAGCGATACGCTTCTACATACACACATGTCCACTATGACTTACAGTGATACGCTTCTACATACACACATGTCACTATGACTTACACACAGCGATACGCTTCTACATACACACATGTCCACTATGACTTACAGTGATACGCTTCTACATACACACATGTACACTATGACTTACACACAGCGATACGCTTCTACATACACACATGTACACTATGACTTACACACAGCGATACGCTTCTACATACACACATGTACACTATGACTTACACACAGCGATACGCTTCTACATACACACATGTCCACT
>NC_053397.1:315745-355447 GCF_905171765.1 Bufo bufo | reverse complement strand
AGGAAGGTGCGTAATTCCTTGCAGTACCTGATTCACTGGAAGGGGTATGGACCTGAAGAGAGATCTTGGGTACCTGCCAGGGAGGTTCATGCTCCTAGACTTGTTCGAAAATTTTATTTAGAACACCCTGATAAGCCTTTGCCTGAAGTCTTGGGTCCGGTGGCCCCTCGTAAAAGGGGGGGTACTGTAACGGGGTTCCGAGGGTGCACTCGGTCCCCCATTGTCCGCAGACCTGTTGCTTAGCTTTGGGAATGAGGATCTGTGTTTGACCTCATTCCCAGGGCGGCTTTACTAGCTGGGTGGCTCCCTGCTCCTAGTCTGCCTTGAGCGCCGAGCTGATCACTCGGTGCTCGACTGGTTGGTCTGTCGGTCATGTGACGCTGGCCACGTCACATGACCCTCATTCCCCACTATAAATACAGGCAGCCTGCTGGCCACAGGTTGCCTGTTAATTTAGGTTCCACCTGCGATTTTGTCTTTCCTGGCGTACTGACCCCCTGCTGAACTCCTGACGATCCTCTGCTGACTCCTTTGGTACTTTGTAGATTTCCTGGTATTGACTCGGTCCGTTCACGTTCTGTTGTTTGTCTGTCTGTCATCCCTGCACTTAGTCCAAGCTAGGGATTGCCGTCCAGTTGTCCCCTGTCATTAGGACTCGCGAGGCA
The DNA here is from genome assembly GCF_905171765.1 of Bufo bufo. NCBI lineage: Eukaryota > Metazoa > Chordata > Amphibia > Anura > Bufonidae > Bufo > Bufo bufo. Next base: position 354,782 of record NC_053397.1, on the reverse strand, counting down.
AGTAGGCAGGGCCAGGGGTGAGGGTGGAGCTCAGTGGTCACTTCCCTCCCCCCTGTGTGTGTACGTGACCGTTACAGCAAAGCTGCCCTGGGAACAAGGTCAAACACAGATCCTCGCTTCCGAAGCTAAGCAGCAGGTCTGCGGCTGATGGGAGACCGAGTGCACCTTCAACACCCCGTTACACCTAGGTTGCTAATATAGCTTGAGTGTTTATACAGCTAGACCTGCCAATAACCTCAATACAGTTTCTATGTTTGTGTGTTAAAGACAAAAGCAGAGTTATTTACAGCGACTTCATGTTTGGATGTCATATAACTGTTATATATTGTGTTCACAGAAGCAGAAAAGATAGATTATATAATGTAAGGTAAGCTCAATGACACAACAGAAAGCATAGAGTTAAACTGTTGTTGCTAAGCAGGAGTCTTGGCCAATCACAACCAGCCTCACAAAGCCCGGGAGTTTTGACCAATCACAGCCAGCCTAACACGCAGCCTGTGTGGGAAATTCCCCTAGCAGGAGCTGCTAGAATCCTTATTTACCAGAGAGAGAAGCTGAACAGACGGTTGAGACTAGAATGGAGTTGTTAGAAGGAGGTCCTCTCTCTGGAGTCAGAAATCTAGTATGAAGTTGTTATGAGTAGGTTCTCCTGTTCTTGATGTAACTTATTAAATTCCTTACATTCTAAATTAAGGAAATAGTTTTACTATAATGAATTTCCATTATTATTTTTTTTGTATATTTTTATCTATGCAATCTGATGCCACTGAGGGTTTGATATCCGGAGCTTGTCTCTTCATGCTGCAGGTATCAAAAGCTGATTGAAAACCATTGTATAGAAAAGAGCCTCATACCCACCATTTTCTTTGATTTCACATAAAATGGTCTTCGAATGTAGTATGAGGCGGATGTGGAGACGGCCTCCTCTACCACTTCCTCCGCCATTCCTGCCAATTTTCAGTGCTCTGGCTACTATGTAGTGGGCAGAAGAATATGCAGGGGTTCTTTATGGGCCCCATTGCATTATATATATACACAGTAAAATTAAAGTCACTCATTTATTAAATATACAGTATAGTTTATTTAAAAAGTTTCCAATAACTACCATTTGTCCTGTGTGTGCATAGATGTGACTGCAGGGCGTCTGTCATGTAATAGACCCTGTATGTCTGAGAACACTGCACCTTAATGTAAGTTGTTGACATGTTCTGAGAGACCATGAATAAAATCAATAGAAATTGATTGTCTATTTCCAGCCCCCCAACACCGTAAAAGAGAAACAAAGTGATAAACCAATATGTTTTTAGTAAAGTGTTCCTGACATTTTAAAATTATTTACAGTTTTATACATTACATACAGACTTCAGTATGAAAAAAGTACAAATTATGCCAAAAACAAGAGAACTCCACTACAAGGACGCACTGGAGATAAGATTAAAGATAACAAAACATTTCTATGAAAAAACTGTGTACCTCAAATAAGGTACAGAAAGGATTACCACAAGCTGTGCTTACTCGTCCTCTTCTGATTTCCTGCAGCCCACAATGCTGTTGTGTCAGGCGCCGGCCTGTTTTCTGTATGTGGGAAGATTAGACCGGAGTCGGGCACTTAGCCACTCACTAAGCTGAGCACCTAGTTCCAGTGCTATGACACACAAGATACAGACTGGTGTCCAACATAACAGCATCAGGGAAACAGAGGAGGTGAGGCAGCACTGTGTTTATGGTGGCTTACGACGACATACCTGGTCTGTGGGAAATCAGGTGCGCTTGGGGAACAGGGTGGTTTGTAATGACACAACCCAGCCTACGGGACATCAATAAAGCCAAGAAAGGGACCGGCCAGCCGAACTTGTACTATTTTGTACAAAGTGGGCAAAAAAAAAAAAAAAAAACGCTTTTTAGTACTAACATTTTTGTCTTTTTTGTGAAGATTTACACAACAAAAGTGGTTCCTCGACTTGCACCCAGAGCATTCTATCATGGCCTCACTACTTTTAGAAATGTGGCAAATGCAATAAGTCGTGAGTACTACCTTGCTCGTAGGTATTCTCCTCCTTGTTTGTTCCTCGTAGGGAAAAATGGTAAGTTCTCCCCTTTCTAGGCATGAAATAAGGTGAGGCCACATTTCAGCCTGGATGAATTGTACGGTTCTTAAATTGACCCCTTCCAGCAAAGCCAGGCCACAATCGCTGGCCCCCTTCTGTGTCCGACAACAGGTTGCATTTATTTCTAGTGTTTTGTTTTCACCAGTAAATAATGGTCTGTACAGCTTGATTAGATGTTTTTTTAGGGTTTCTGAAAAAAGAGGTTACAGCCAAATAATGATTATTATCAAACTGATGAGAGAGCAACCAGTGCATGCCGACATGATGTATCTGAATGACCTGGTGACACTTAGCCAATGTTACCTCTGAGTGTGCAAGGACAACAGTGTCTATAAATCCTGACACATCCACATGTTTTTGGGACATAATGAACTAACTCGCATTAATTATGTGATCATCCAACCACAGGCCTTTAGATATTACCTCCACAGTTAGCCAGATTGACTGTGGTGTCTCCTCATCTGATATCATGTCTAGCTCATCAGATAACCCAATTGTCTCACAGAGATCCTCTTTGATTTGGTCAGCTTTTTTGCCAAACCGTTTCAACTCCGGCTGCTTGGATTTTCCATATCTTCTTTGTGGTAGATCTTTGAATGTTGTTGCATCCATACTTGGGGTGGAATCCAGTACGATCAACCCATGTGAGTTAGGTGTCTTTTCACCTAAATCCACCACAAGTTTTTTTTTAATGCAAACTAAAGTCTTGCAATGTCTGGTCATCCAAAACAAATGTCAAATCCTCTAGTCGTTTTAAACTTTTCCGACATTCCCTAATGACACCAGTGCGTTTCCTCCTTCGCCGTGGTGGTAACCCTTGTAAAACTTCACCTGAAAAATCAGATGCCAGCTCTGAATACGGCCCAGGAGTTAAGTCAACAGTGTGTTTTTTAGGGGTTTGATTCAGAACAGTCTTAAAGCACTCTGTGTCAAGCGCAAACAGTGTAAGCAGGGTTTAAATGTTCCCGCTGAAAAGAGGTTAGCCGAAATACAGCACACGCGTGTTTACACGGCAACAAGTAGCTTTGCCAGACCTTACAGCCACAGTCTGGCAGCTCTCCAGCAGGGTCAAGACTAAGACAAATTGCTGTCCAATTCACTTAGAACTTTGAATATCCCATGTTGCCCTTGCCTTGTAGAATTCTTTTCCATATACCTATAACAAAGCAGTCAGGCAATTATAACAATATAGAAAAAAAAACATTCATGTATTCTCATAAAAATCTCTAAATATAATAAAATACTATATCAATCAACATTTCTTATGCTATACATGTTAAACTGCTTAAAAAGTAAAATAAGTCAATATATAGACAAACCTGTAAAGCGGAGTAACGTAAATATACTACAGGGGGGCCACAAAAAAGTAGCCCACCTCCAATATTTCCAAATCAAACTGCCTAATAGTAAATCTGTCTTAGGCGTTTGGTGCACAGTGTCAGGAGCACGAATAGTTGGCCAAATTTTCTTCAAATCATCTGTAAATACTGCAGTTTAACTGGACGTCATTGAACAGTTTTACGACCAACTTAAACCAGGGGGAAAAAAATGGCCTGCTTTTTCCAACAACAGGGGGCAACATGCCACACCTCATGGAACTCGCTGGACGGATTCATGAACTGTTTATGTGAGTGAGGGGTTATGGCCACCACATTCCCCAGACTTGTCCACAGGCGATTATTATCTGTGGGGAAATTTAAACCAGAAAGTGTCCGCTAACAATCCACATCACCTGGATGAAGTCAAGGAGAACATCACAGACACCATCCGCAGCATCACAAGCAGTATCCGCCAACATATTCTGACCTGCCTGAAGATGCTGAGACCTGAACAGCTCGTTCATCTTGTGATACAATCGCTGGAGGAGCGCTCCTTTTTCCTGGCCCACCCTGTATAATCTATCGATTTGACATTAATCTTTTCATTTCTATTAGTATTTTATTTTATTTTTTTTGCATGGGAATTAATGGCATAACCACAAGGTGTGCCATCATTTTCTGATGGTTATGGAGCCACCTCTGTGACCCACACCTGGTAGTGTGCACATCTGCAGATAGGACAAGTTAACCCCGAAATCTACATAGATTTCTTATTTAAAAGTAATCTATATATATCGAAAACTCAGTCTTACTGTTTGAAGGTATCTGGAAAGAATCCGTGGTGAAGAACACTGATCATGTTGCTTAGGCCTCATGCACACGACCGTTGTTGTGTTCCGTTCCGCAAAATGGGGTTCCGTTGTTCCGTGATCCGTTTCCGTGTGTCTTCCTTTATTTTTGGAGGATCCCCAGACATAAAGGAAAGTAAAAAAAAAAATCTAAGACAGGTTTGCCATGCAAATGACAGGAAAAAAATGGACGCGGATGCGGATGTTTTTTAGCGGTCCCATTGACTTGAATGGGTCCGAAAACCATTTTCCGCAAAAATAATAGGACAGGTTATATTTTTTTGACGGACTGGAACCACGGATCACTGACGCGGATGACAAACGGTGCATTAGCCGAGTTTTCAACGGACCCATTGAAAGTCAATGGGTCTGCAGAAAATCACGAAAAACGGAACAACGGACACGGAATAAAACAACGGTCGTGTGCATGAGGCCTTAACAAGCAGTTTCTGTAGCCATCCAAATAGGAATTCTTCAAGGTCTCATGTTGCCGCTCCAGTCCGTTATTAGTATTAACACCAATCACTTGGGTATTTTTCTATACATGAAAGCCCATTTCTTAGAAGAGATTAAAGGAATAATGCAAATAAATAATAGTACACATATTGGGGGTAATTTATTACCAGATATACACCACTTATGTGTCTTCTATCTGGTGCAGATTCTGTCACGCCATGGTACGGCAGAATCTGTGACTTCTTCCCTGCTCACGCCAGGTCTAAAAAAAATGGGCATGGCTTGGGCGGGGATGGCCGGCAGGTCTGTCTCATTCATCATTTTCAACCCCCGACTTAGGCGTGGAGAATGGTCTAGATGTAAGACTGCAAGGAAGCTGGGTAACATTTAGATGGGCGCTGGATACACCAAAGTTATGTAGAGGCCGGCACCTATTCATGACTTTCGTGGATCCACCACCAGCTATTGGGCTTATTAAGGCCGGAGTCTAAAACAGCAGACTTAATAATAATGTTTACTTTAACTTATGACTATAATCAAAAACATTTAATGTTATAAAGTACCGAAAATGAGTCACAAAGTTTATACTTATGGTAATATGCAAAATAACTGTGGAGCCCCAGTGATGGGTCTTCAACACAGTGAAAGTTTTCCTTCAAAGGAAGGAAAACCAAGCAAAAGGGTGTCCCCATTACAGAGATCACCATATTAACTGGCTTAGGTCTTCCCTGTCACATCCTTAAAGCTTGTGAAAGAGCGGGATCTTGACATAGGGGTCACTTAATATGGTGGATTTGGTGATCTCTGTAATAGGGACACCCCTTTGCTTGGTTTTCCTTCCTTTGAGGGATATCTGGCTTTCACTGTGTTGAAGACCCATAACTGGGGCTCCACAGTTATTTTGCATATTACTGTTTCCCGGGGAGCTTTGTACTTTGGATCGCTGTGTCGAGACTCTTAAATGAGGCTCCACAGTGTTTTCTGTAGCTGGTCTCCCTAAGATCAGCCATTGTTTTGTTAAAGTTTATACTTATGAGTAGTGTTGAGCGAATGGAAGTTAACAAAGTGGAATTCAAGCTGAAGGTTAGGCGGCTACATGTTAAAGTAAGAAGCCCGGGAGTGCAAAATCACCCATTAATCCCTGTGCGCAGAGCTATCTAATTGAACAGTGTCCATCTTGTTTAATAGATAAGCAATTCCATTACTTCTTGCTTCTGAAATTGGGATGAATAGGCTGCCTACTTCTACTGTTAGTGGAGTGTTCACATTGACACGGAATAACTTACTTAAAATATACAGTTACTGTACAGTACGTCCAACAAAGAGGTGGCAGGCACCTCCGAAGGAACAGGCAGTGGCAATAGTGCAGAAGTAGGGTGGGTGGTAGCAGCCGCAGCAACAGACTTGAGCTACTACTGTCATCCAGCGGCCATGTTTTGACCAACAATCCTGCTATCCTGGAATGGGCGACACGGTCAACAAACATCATCTCAACTGACATCCAGGTATTGGTGGATTCCCATGACACCACACTTAGCTGGCATGGCCCTGAAACCAGCTCTGTGCCCTCACCCAGGAATTGTATAAAGAAATAGGTGGTTTATCTGCCCAAGTGAAAGGAGAGGAACAGGAGGAGCATGAGGAAGACCAGGCAGATGACCCCCAACACACCGTGGCAGTACACAGTGGAGGCAGGGAGTCCCTCCGATTTCCCTTGTGGAAATGTCTAGACACATGCTGAGTTTGGCAGAGGGATGACTACTGACTCTCCACGATGTTCAACCCTTGCTTTTCACCCAAAATGTGGCCCTTTTTTCCACCTGAGAGGGATGATAAACTCAAGTACTGTGCAGAAATTCTATGTAGTCAGTTGGTTGCTGCCTACTGTATGTGCGCCATCGCAGATCCTCATGAAAGTCTGACTGTGGGGGCCCTTTATGATCATCACGTTCCACTGCCGTGACTGCTGGGGGGAGGGGAGGTACCAGCTCCATCAGCAGCAACTTAAGTCTTCAATCTAATAAGCACTTCTCTTCATAACCAAGCAGCAGCAGCAAGACATGGAGCAGAACCTGAACCAGCAGGTGGTGGCATACTTGGGCTGCACCCTGTAACCCCACATCCAAGATCCCCTGGACTACTGGGCAGTCCAACTTGATTTGTGTTTTCAACGGGGATGGGGGGGGGGGGTTGACCTGGATAAGTGATGTGCCAACTGAGCCCAATAGTGACGCCTGTCACCTGCCTGTCATACTGACGCACAGCAACTGTTTCACTACCAGAAAGGCCTCGCTATGCATGTTGCTGCAATGCTTAGACACTGAGATACACTCTCCCTTAAGGCTGGGATATAGCTGATTTATAACGCGCTTTGTTACAAATTAATTCAGCACAAAGCAAATTTTTAAGGAAGGGAAAAATTTAAAATCAGTGAAGCATCAGAATCAAATTTTTAAAAACTTTGCTCATCTCTTATAAGTATGAAAAAGTGTAAATTTTCCACTGTTCAATTACATAAAACTGGCAATTTTAGCAATAAAATAAAAAGAGAGACTTGCAATGGCCTAATTTAAGCATTTAGCACTGAAACAAAATGACCTTGATGTCTGGTAACCACTTATGTGAAAACCAAGCTCTTAATGTTTTGATTGCTTCCAAATGTTACTGCTGGTTAGGACCTTTAACGCTAGGTCATGATCTTCCTTTTTTGTTGTAAGGGCAACATTCCACATTAAGGCAAGAATTTCCTTCTTATGCGCATGGACACCGTGGTCCTTTTTGTTTAACCATTCGGTCCATGCCTTTTCTCTATGAAAGTCACATAGTTTAATATCTGCATCAAAAAAATAAAAAAATAATTACAACTTTTATACATTTAATTAATTAAATTATGTATAGAACACTTTTTCTATAAACAAGAACACATTAAAGGGAACCTGTCACCAGTTTTATGGTGTCCTAACTAAGGGCAACATAAATAAGTGACTGATTCTCTTAGCAAAATGCTGGGTCACTTTCTCTAATTGACCCAGTCAATCTGCCAACAAGCTCCAGCTGATAATGATGAGTCATGAATATTCATGAGCTCCTGACTCTCCCCGCCCACCTGCTGCTGAGTGACAGTTATTTTCCATAGGAATCAGCAGCAGGTGGGCAGGGGAGTGGCTATAGCTGTTAATTAAATATACGCTGGACTCACTGACATCACGCTGGACTCAAATCAGCTCATTAGCATGCGGCATCTTTGTGTGTATATTATGAGGTAACCATCTGTTACACCAGTAAGTGAATACATCTAAGGCACTTTTTAGTAGTTAATGATTGTACATAATTAGTTCGATTATAATCAAATATCCACATGACAGGTTCCCTTTAAGTATAGTTAACTTGAACTTAAATTCTAACATAATAGCTAGATAAATTTACCTGGAAACACTTGCTCAATAGTGTAATTTCTAGGCAGAAATCTACCATGAAACATGATGGGGCCCAGGCTTCATTCCAACCTGTGATCATTTCTAATGCCTCCACCAGTGGCGTACTGCCAATATAGGCAGACCACGCCGTTGCTATGGGGCCCGCGGCACAGGGGGGCCCGGAGCGCATGAAAGGCTCCGCCCCCTACTCTGCACAAGACAGTGACAGTTTATTCATAGTTTCAGGCGGCATTCTTGAACTTCTCCCTCCGGCTCCAACCCCACCCATTGTTCGGACTGCATCTTCCTCCCAGGCAAGGATCCTGCTGCTGCTGATTGGCCAGTGTATCAGGCAGCAGGCGCAGCGCAGCCAGGCACACATAGAGACTAGGGTGGCCACTGGCTTCACGGATCTCGCCGACCACGCCCCCAAACCTTACAAAACACGCCCACCTCCGCGAAGCCACGCCCCCATCGCCTGCCGGGAAACGGGCGGAGGAGAGGTAAGAACTTGTGGAGGGGTCATGGGTGTCCTGGAGGGACAGTAGTAGTTATTAGCGGTAATCCCTTTCAGCAGTACCCTATTCACAGTATTTATTAACCCTTTTCAGCAGTCCCCTGAGGGCTTAATAAATACTGTGAATGGGGAACTGCTGAAAGGGGTTAATAAATACTGTGAAAGTGTGAAGGGCCTTCACATAAACCCTTTTCAGCAGTCCCTCATTCACAGTATTTAACCCCTTTCAGTCCCCTCTTCACACTTATTTATTTCCCCCTTTCAGCTGTTCCCAGGACCCACACAGTAGGTATTATTAACCCCTTTCAAAATTACCAGCGCCTGCCCTTCCCCCCTTTGAGCAATCCCCGACGGCCCACAGCACAGACCAGGGAGTACCTCAGCGCAGCTGCGCTCCTCAGAGTCTGTTCCTCCACTTCCTGCGTGGCCGCGCCTGTACAAACCAGAATTGACTGGCGCGATGCAGGTGCTGCCGGACGTGCGACTGATGTCGGTGCGCTCTACGCCGTGATGTGAGTGATCCATAAAGTGCCCCGTACTCGTCGAGTCTAGAGTCGCTGATGACCACAAAAAAGGAGGACTTCTGGCCGTCCGTCCTGGCCTTGTTCCGGACGGAGGACCAGGAGTCTAAAAAACGGCCGTCTAGTCACCCTAATAGAGGAGTGCACCCGGCGTGGCAGAGTTATCCTCTGCGCTCACGTGCTGCCCGCCATCTGCTGTCCGCCCTCAAGACAGTCATCAGCCAGTGAGTGCCCCACACCCCGGGCCCATACTGAAGGACTGGTCAGTGAACACAGAAGTGTGCCACAGTAAGAGGACAGCAGCAGACCTAATATAAAGCTCATATATGGTATTGGTTGGATATAGGTATTCTTGATAGGGGGAGGGCAGCAGCAAGCAGTGGGGTTTGGGGGGAAGGGGGCCCTGTAGGATCATAGAGGACTCAGGAGGACAGTGTGCTTTCCTCCTACTCCCCCCCCCCCCCCCCCCCCCCCGGGGAGAAGAGGGTGGAAGCACACTGTCCTCCTGAGTCCTCTATGATCCTACAGGACCCCCCAGCATATCAGTCACCTTGCAGGGGCGGGGGGAGAATATGATTGGAGGCTATGTGCACACTTAGCATCAGCAGCAATGAGTTAAAGGGGTTATCCAACCCCTATAATGCCCCCCAAAATTCTCGGGCCAGGCACCTTACTTACCTCATTTCCCAGCACCCGCATTGCTCCTGATGCCCACACAGCCGCCACTGCCTCCCTCCCGTCACAGAGATTAATACATCCAGCGACATAGGGGGGGAGCAGCCAATAACAGGCCACAATGGGAACGAGCCTCCCTAGCATCGCGGGTGACGCTAGGGAGGCTCATTTCCGACGCAGCCTGCTATTGTCTGCACCCCCCCATTGGGCATAAGTATTAACTGTATGCGGTGCCTGGGCAATTTGGGGGACATAATAGGGATTAGATAGCCCCTTTAACCCTTAGGATACCAGAGGTTTTTTCATTTTTGCATTTTATTTTTCCTTCCCTATCTTCCTTGAGCCATAACTTTTTTTTGTGGGAAAACCCCACAATCTTTCCACCTTTTTAGGGGTTTTGTTCCTACAGCTTTACCTTTGTGGCAAAACTGACCTGTGCCCTTCATTCTCTGGGTTAGTACGATTACAACGATACCACATATGTATAGGTTTTTTATGTCTAAATAGTGTAAAAATACATTAATACTTTGATAAAAAAAAATATATTTACTTTTTTATATCACCATATTCTGACCCCCATAACTTTTTTATAGTTATATGATCTACTGAGCTGTGTGGGGGCTCATTTTTTGCGGGATGAACTGTAGTTTTTATTGATACCCTTTTGGAGTGTGTGTGACTTTTTAAATCACATTTTATTACATTTTTTGGGGTGAGAGAAGTGATGAAAAAATGGCGCTGGTAACAAAGCTGTGTCAGGCTTTACCGCAGTGGGCACAGGCAGGAGGAGTGATATATATGCGGGCTCCTTCCCTGCACTCGTTCAGTTGTGCTCGCATACATATGGCGCCCTGTGCCCGCTCTGCTAAAGCCTGACATCACCCATTTATGCCCGACTTTACCAAAGCAGACAGGCAGGAGCAGTGATGTGTACATGGCTGAGATCCTTACTCCCATACAGAGAGAGTATGGATTATAAAGCGCTATAAGCACCTGAATTCAGCACCTATTTCTTAAAGGTTTCTAACGGTTTCAGTAGAACATGTATACATTTTTTTATTGGCAAATGGGGGTGTGGCAGGGGAGGAGGTGGGATGGGCCAGGGGTGGGTAGTGGGCGGGGTTGGGGGCCCAATTCAGACTCTTGCTATGGGGCCCAGTGATTTCTGTGTACGCCCCTGGCCTCCACAATGTCCTCAGTTCTTCATTCTGGAGCACACATGCCCCTACCACTCAAGGCCGTCTTTAATATTGATTGGACAATGGGCAAGAATTTACTTGGGCCCCCTGAATTCCCCCCCCCCAATAATTTTTTTGCCATATAACCAAAAATATGTTGAAAGAAATCAAAGTTAATGCTTTTAAAAAAGAAACGTTTATTTTAAATTCACCCTTTGCTCAGGGGGGCCCTCATGGTGTGGTGTGGACTGGTCATTTTTAAATAAGGAATATAGTTTAGGCTACTTTCACACATTCAGGTGTCCGCTCGTGCGCTCCGTTTGAAGGGGCTCACGAGCGGTCCCGAACGCAGCCGTCCAGCCCTAATGCATTCTGAGTGGAGGCGGATCCGCTGAGAATGCATCCGCCTGCCAGCGCTCAGCCTCCGCTCCGCTCAGTGAGCGGACACCTGAACGCTGCTTGCAGCCTGGCCGTGCAGAGGCAAGCGGATCCGTCCAGACTTACAATGGAAGTCAATGGGGACGGATCCGTTTGAAGATGACACCATATGGTTCAATCTTCAAGCGGATCCGTTCCCCATTGACTTTCAATGTAAAGTCTGGACGGATCCGTTCAGGCTACTTTCTGATTTAGAACATTTTCTAAGTTATAATGCAGACGGATCCGTTCTGAACGAATGCAAACGTCTGCATTATATGAGCGGATCCGTCTGATAAAACATCAGACGGATCCGCTCCGAACGCAAGTGTGAAAGTAGCCTTAACCGTTTATGTGCAAAAGAGAAAAAAGTCACTAAGTCAGCTCCAATCAGATATCTGCACATAGACCAAGACTCTTGGTCTATGTGCAGATATCTGATTGGAGCTGACTTCTTATTTTCTCTTTTGCACATCGGTGGTTAAACTATATTCCTCAGTAAAAATAACCAGTCCACACCACACCATGAGGGCCCCCCTGAGCAAAGATTAGTAAATGTGGCCGGGTGGCCCCAGTTCAGCAGCAGACAGAGAGAACCCAACCCCTTATGTCTCCTGGGACCGTCTCTATAATAATCCCCCACTAATTTATGAATGGGGTTAATAATTTGGTGACCGGTCTAAATTTCTAATATAAAATAAAGTCAATATGCGTGATTGCGCTCTACCTACCTCCTCCCAGGGCGGCAGGTCTGGCTGTGTAAGGTGAGTGAGTCACTGGTCACGTGAGTCCGTGACTCACCACCCAATCCCATTAGCTCTGGAGGCGGAGACTTAGTCCCTGCTGGCTGCTCCGCCGCGGCGCCACTCACCAGTCTGCGGTGAGTCACACCCCCTTTACCAAGTGACGGCACCGACGTGCTTGCTTGTTTTGAAGACTTGTGAGTGAGAACTCCAGCGCCGGCGGGCCGCAGGTGACACCCCATCAGACTGCACCCACCGCTCCCCCTCGCAACGCCACTGGAAAGACAAGTCCTTTACTAATGAGCGAGCCACACACCGCTCGCTTGCATAGCATAGACTAGTGAATGGGAGTCGGTGTCATGCCCCACTCTGACGATGTGCGGAGGTCGGCCAGGATAGCAGCACGGGTTTAGTATTTGTTTTGGTGCCGTGCTGGATCCGCCTCTCATCAGGTGCACTGGGTGGAGTCATTAGTTTAAATGGTCTCCAGCTAAGTGCTCTGAGCGGATTATACTGATCATTTTGGTCTGGGAAGTTTGGAGGGAAGGTTGGCTGTCAGTTCCTGCTCTCAGAAGATAAGTGTCATTTCTAGTTTGGTTGTTTGTGTCATCTATCCCATCCAGGTTCTGTGCGAGCAGGCTGCTCCTATCTCCCCACTTCACCATCTCAGGGAGTTCAGGGTTTTGTCAGTCCAGGCTGGAGGACACAGCACACCTACCTTCAAGGTCTGCCTGTGGGCTGAGCAGTGCAGGGAAAGAGGTCAGGGATAAACTAGGAGGTGACCCTTCCCCTGTTTCTCGTCCAGTGCCTGGTTGGTGTGTTATCTCTTATTCTGAGTGCACGTCTGCCGTGACATTATAATCCGCCATACTGTGACTGCCATTGCTCAGCGTTTATGTGATGGCGTCAATTGATGCACTGGTTGACCGCATGCAGGGTTTGTCCCTGGAGGTTGCGGATCTGCGTAGTACGGTCACAGAGTGTCAGAGGGTGTTGGCTTCAGGTACAGGTCAAATTGTTGGGGAGCCTAAAGTCGCTCTTCCTGAGAAATTTGCAGGGGGTACTGATGATTTTTTCTGTTTCAAAGAGCCCTGGGATTGATTTACGATGACCTGCTCTGGCTTTTCATGAATACCCAGATACTTTGGAGAACGCAATGTCTTTGGCTATACGTTTGGATAGACGTATCAGAGAGAGGTGTAAGGGTCCCTCCGTGCAGGGGATTCCTCCCGCGTGTGGTTTTGTTTCACCAGCTGCCCAGGGTGATTTTGCTTGTTACTCTGGGGTAGGGGAGGAACCCATGCAGTTAGGTCAGATATCTTGCCATTCGGATAGTAGAGAATTTCGAAAAGTGCACAATCTATGTTTCTATTGTGGGAAGAGGGGTCATTTTGTTTTTTCTTGTCCGTATGTTGAACCACAGGGGGAAGAGATAAGGAAAAAAGAAAAAAACTCCCCTCACACTTGGTAGTATGAATGGTGTGGTGGAGCAGACTGGTATGCAAGTTCCCTGCAGTTCCCGTTTTCTCCTTTCAGCTATGGTGGCGCTAGAGTCTAGAAATGTGGTTGTTGATGTTTTTCTTGATTGTGGTGCTGGGGTAAATTTAATTGACTTTCTGTTTCTTCAGGGTCTGGGACTAAGTACTTGCACGTTAGAGAACGAGATTCGTGTTTTTGCTATTGATTCTTCCCCTCTTTCTCAAGGGAGCCTTACTCACGTTGTTCATGGTATTCATTTAAGGGTGGGTGATTCACATGCTGAGATTATTTCCTGTTTCGTCATGAAGGATTTGCCAGCTCCAATAGTTTTGGGGTTGCCATGGTTGTCTAGACATAACCCAATTATAGACTGGCAAGCGAGACAAATCATTGGTTGGAGCAAGTTTTGTTCGGATAATTGTCTTGTCACATCTATTTCTGAAGTGTCCGTTACGGCCTTGCCTCAGTATCTCTTGGATTTTTCAGACGTCTTTTCAGAGGGAGGGGCTCAGGAATTGCCCCCTCATCGTGACTATGATTGTCCAGTGAATCTCATTCCGGGGACTAAGTTGCCTAAGTCTCAGCTCTACAACCTCTCTCAACCCGAGAAAGAGGTCATGCGAAAGTATGTCGCCGAGAGTTTGACAAAGGGTCATATTAGACCGTCTAAGTCTCCAGTGGCTGTAGGTTTGTTCTTCGTGAAGAAGAAAGATGGATCACTGAGACCGTGTTTGGATTTCCGGGAGCTGAATCGTATTACAGTCCGGGATCCATATCCCCTGCCTTTGATCTCTGATCTTTTTGATCAGATTGTTGGAGCCAAGGTGTTCTCCAAGTTGGATTTGAGAGGAGCATACAATCTGATCAGGATCAAGGTGGGGGATGAGTGGAAAACGGCCTTCAATACGCACGAGGGTCATTTTGAGAACCTGGTAATGCCTTTTGGGTTGACGAATGCGCCAGCGGTATTTCAGCGATTCGTCAATTATATTTTTCATCACTTGGTGGGGAGGTTCGTAGTAGTCTACCTAGATGACATTTTAATTTAGTCTCCTGATCTGAAGACCCATCAGGATCTGTCATGACCGGCGTGCCGATCACATACGTGACGCAAGGGGAGGGAAAAGGGAAGGCCCTGTCCAAGGGAGAGGGAAAGGTGGAGACCCCTAACTCACCTTGAGGCTGGCACCTGACTGCCCTGACGTCCCTAGACGGGTTCCTCACCCGTACGCCGATCACGTGCCTAAACCCTGGCTTTCCCTAAGATGAGCCCTACGTAGTGAATAGGGCGGTGGGAACACTAGTCCGCACCACTAACACTAAAGGAAAACACCAAGGAGAGGACAGACAATACAGACAAAACATATAATCCCAGGTGGGCGACAACCGCAGACAACAAAAGGCCAACAGGGATCCGGAGGGTAGCGCTCTGGAACAACAACCAGGAATCTCAGCTACTCAGCTCCAGTGGGTCAGTATAGAAGTCCAGGCAGGAAGCTCTATATCTGGCAACCAGAGAAGTGGGAGAGGGGAATATAAGGAGGTTGGGAGTGCTGGACAAGAAACAGCTGAGGAGAAGAAGCTACGGATCCCTGAGTGAGCCAAAAAGGGTTGCAAGGCAAACCCAGAAAGCTACCATTAAAAAATAGCACTATCTTTATACATAGAGCGCGCAGCCACCCGCTGCGACTTCCTGACCCCAGGTATAACGGAGTCAGGCGTGGCTCTTGACACCCTCGTGACAGGATCATGTGAGACAGGTTTTGACGATCCTTCGGGAGAATAAGTTATATGCCAAATTGGAGAAATGTTTGTTTGCGGTGCAAGAGCTTCCATTCTTGGGATACATGCTTTCTGATTCCGGTGTTCGTATGGACCCCGAAAAGGTCCGGGCGGTTCTGGAGTGGGACCGACCGGAGAATCAGAAAGCTTTGATGCGGTTTTTGGGGTTTACGAATTATTATAGAAAATGTATTTCGAATTATTCCACCGTAGTAAAAGCTCTCACTGATATGACCAAGAAGGGCGCTGATGTCTCTGTCTGGTCGGATGAGGCATTGCAGGCCTTTTCGGCTATCAAGGAGCGTTTTGCGTCTGCTCCCATTCTGGTGCAGCCGGATGTATCTCAGCCATTCGTGGTCAAGGTTGATGCATCAGAGGTGGGGGTTGGGGCGGTGCTTTCGCAGGGTCCTTCTCCTGGCAAGTGGGTCCCGTGTGCCTTCTTCTCCAGGAAGCTCTCGGTCACCGAGAGGAATTATGATGTTGGAGATAGGGAGTTGTTGGCTATCAAGTTGGCCTTTGAGGAATGGCGTCACTGGTTAGAGGGGGCTTCTCACCCCGTTACTGTGTATACAGACCATAAGAATTTGGCTTACCTGCAATCTGCCAAGCGTCTGAACCCTAGACAGGCCAGATGGTCATTGTTTTTTACCAGGTTCAATTTCGTGGTTACCTTTCGCCCAGGGGTCAAGAACGTCAAGGCAGATGCCTTGTCTCGCAGCTTCCCTGGGGGAGGTGATTCAGAAGATCCAGCGCCGATTTTGGCTGATGGAGTGGTGGTCTCCGCTCTGTACCCTGAATTAGAGATGGAGGTATTGGGAGCTCAGTGGGGGGCTCCTGGTTCGTGTCCCCCAGGGAGGTTGTTTGTTCCTGAGGGCCTACGATACAAGGTGTTCAAGGAACATCACGATACTGTTCTCGCTGGACATCCTGGTGGTAAGTCCACCTGTGATCTGGTGTCCCGGAGGTTCTGGTGGTCAGGGTTGCGTAAGAGTATTGAGAATTTACGTGACAGCTTGTGAAACCTGCGCTCGGTCAAAGGTTGCTCATACTCGACCGCCTGGTTCACTTCTTCCATTGTCTATTCCATCTCGTCCTTGGACGCATTTGTCCATGGACTTTATTACGGACCTGCCGAGTTCCTCCAAGTCTGCCTAACGCTAAGACTCTTGCGCAGATTTTTGTGGATAATATTGTGAAATTGCACGGTATTCCTTCGGATGTGGTCTCTGATAGGGGCACCCAGTTTGTCTCCAGGTTTTGGAGGGCGTTATGCTCTCGACTTGGCATTCAACTTTCTTTCTCGTCGGCTTTTCATCCACAGTCGAATGGTCAGACGGAGCGTACCAATCAAAACCTGGAGACCTACTTGAGGTGCTTTGTGGCTGAGAATCAGGAGGACTGGTCCTCATTCTTGTCCTTAGCAGAATTTGCATTGAATAACTGTAGGCAGGAGTCCACGGGTAAGTCGCCATTTTTTGGCGCATATGGTTTCCATCCTCAGTTTGGTACCTTTTCTGGTTCTGGTTCCTCCGGGATGCCAGAGGAAGAGAGATTCTCTTCTGCCTTGTCCTCTATCTGGCGGAGGATTCAAGGGAATTTGGAGAGGATGGGTGAGAGGTATAAACGAATGGCTGACAGGAGACGTGTGACTGGTCCGGACCTGTGTGTGGGTGATCTGGTGTGGTTGTCCACTAAGAATATCAAGTTGAGAGTGCCATCTTGGAAACTGGGTCCAAGATTTGTTGGTCCGTATAAAATTTCTGCGGTGATCAATCCTGTGGCGTTTCGACTTGATCTGCCGCAGACTTGGAGGATCCATGATGTCTTCCACAAGTCTTTACTAAAAAAAATATGTTAAACCGGTGGTACCATCGCCATTGCCTCCTCCTCCTGTTCTAGTCGAGGGAAACTTGGAGTTCGAGATCTCCAGGATTCTCGACTCGAGAGTTCTGCGGGGTTCCCTCCAGTACCTGGTGCACTGGAGGGGATACGGTCCTGAGGAGAGGATTGGGGTTCCGGCGTCAGATGTCAACGCCAGCCGACTGGTGAGGGCCTTTCATAGGTCCGATCTGGATAAGGTTGGTCCAGGGTGTTCGGAGGTCACCCGTAGAAAGGGGGGTACTGTCATGCCCCACTCTGACGATGTGCGGAGGTCGGCCAGGATAGCAGCACGAGTTTAGTATTTGTTTTGGTGCCGTGCTGGATCCGCCTCTCATCAGGTGCACTGGGTGAAGTCATTAATTTAAATGGTCTCCAGCTAAGTGCTCTGAGCGGATTATACTGATCATTTTGGTCTGGGAAGTTTGGAGGGAAGGTTGGCTGTCAGTTCCTGCTCTCAGAAGATAAGTGTCATTTCTAGTTTGGTTGTTTGTGTCATCTATCCCATCCATGTTCTGTGCGAGCAGGCTGCTCCTATCTCCCCACTTCACCATCTCAGGGAGTTCAGAGTTTTGTCAGTCCAGGCTGGAGGACACAGCACACCTACCTTCAAGGTCTGCCTGTGGGCTGAGCAGTGCAGGGAAAGAGGTCAGGGATAAACTAGGAGGTGACCCTTCCCCTGTCTCTCGTCCAGAGCCTGGTTGGTGTGTTATCTCTTATTCTGAGTGCACGTCCGTCGTGACAGTCGGGAAACGGAGCTCCCTTGGGCCCCCAGGAGAAACTGGGCCCGGGGCAGCTGCCCCTTTTGCCCTGCGGCAAAGACGGCCCTCCTACCACTGCATAGCACAAAGGTCATACAGTGGTAGTGCATATTTGGTTGTTCTGTATGTGGCATCCAGTAATGTTATTTCATTACCATACCGAACACGTCGTTTTGTTTTGGCATTCAGACTGGTAGCAAAATAAAATGTTTTGCTCTGCTCTTGACTCTTCAGAAACTGTGTGAGGCCTGCAAAGCATACTAGAAGAAGGGCTTTTGTGCTGCCATTTCTCTATAAGCTGCAGTAGTTTCCCTTGGTCAAATAATGAGCTGTGTCCATCATGTCTTGATTATGAAATTATATTGGCAATATCTCCTTCTAGAGTGTTCTGGAACATCAACATTCATAAATAATTATTTCACAAAGTGTTCCACCAATCTTTTCAGCTCACTTTTTTTTGGATACCAGTGCGGTAAAATTCTACAATTTGAGTTTATCCGAGTATCAATTTTCTCACACAAATTTGCTACCTAAAAGAATAAAAAGTTTGACAAAATATATTAATACACATACATAAACACACACTCTTGAAAAAATTGGTTGTCATTATTGTACAGCCAGATTTTTTATTGTAAATCATCAACCTATGAGCTATAGAGAATGATAATTATAATATCATTATTCTTAAGCTACCCGTTTTGGACCCTATTCCATATATTATTATTATTATTTATTATTATTTATTATTAAAGCGCCATTCATTCCATAGCGCTGTACATATGAGAAGAGGTATACATACATAATACAGACAATTGCACTAATCATAAACAAGACGAGTTACAAACTGATACAGAAGGAGAGAGGGCCCTGCCCGCGAGGGCTGTTAGACAGTGACAGGTCTCACGCAGGTTGGAGGCAAGGAAGGGGTGGATAGTGCGGTCCACACCCCTGTTCCACCACAGGTGAGACCAGCTGGAGGTAATCAGGCTGGCATAAAGGACCTCCCAGGGTGTCAGAAGGGGGGAAGTGTGTTACCTGTAGACAGAGACCTGGAGGCTCTGTCTGTGTTGTCTCAGCTGGGCAAGGCTGAGGGACCACGAGGCTGGGAGATAGCCTGGAGGTGGGGGACAAAGCGACGCCTGGGAGGGTCGCAGGGCAATAGTCAGGCGGACTACTAAGCCCCAATCCCCCACCATAAACACTGAACTAGAGACAGTGGGCGTACTGTGCGCTGTACAGCCAGGAGGCTGTGGGACATTGGCTGAGAAAGCCGCTTATGTTTACAGGGTGTGAACTGTGACTTAGGTGAGTCAGGAAACTCTGTGTTAGTTAGAGCCCAGCCGGGCAAGTGTTTATTATTTTGTCATTTTGTTGTTGCTGGTGTTGCACAATAAATGCACTGGTGAGAATGACCACCGGAAGTAGAGCTAACCCCCCACAATTGGTGTCGGATGCGGGCAAGCGTCCCTGCTGACAAGTAAATGTGCTGGAAGCCTGCTAGTTTGCAGGAGCAGGGGCTGCTGGAAAATGCTGGTGTTAATCTGGACATTTTTTTTTTTTCCTGTGGTGCAAACTGTGCAGAATTTAAAGGGCCAGAAGCCAGTGAGAGAGACTGACCTGTGGAAGTTTTTTGGTCAAAATGGCGACCTGGATGAAAGATGGTCCGGTGTGGCGGAAAGTTCGCATACTGGAGGTGATGTCCTCTGGGGGAAGTGGCCCGGTTTGGGCGGAAAACCGAGACCACTGAGAAAGTAATGCAGCAGCTGGTGCAGGAAACAAATGCCTTGTTGAGGAGGCCGAGTGCTGCACTTGGAGAGGCTGCTCTGAACTTGCCGGAGAATGGACTGCTGGAGAAAAATATGTATGCCGTTGCCAAGGGCAACCGACGGGAAGAAAACGAGATGGAGAGTGGTCCGGCTCTCAGGAGTTCCTATATTCCATGTCGGCCTGCACAGAGTCCTGGAGAGGAGGTGCAGAGGAACCGTGATACTGTTGCTAGGAACAACCACTACTCGGTGAAAAGCGGTCCAGTCTGGTGGAAAACCAGTGCCACAGAGGAAATCATGAGGCAGCTGGTACAGAGATCGGATCGTTTGTTGATGGAGCGGAGCGCCGACCCTGTGACGTCTGTGGGTAAGAGCGTTCCAATTATTCCGTGTGTTGCAGAGGATCAGGTGGTTCTGGTTCAGACCAGCCCGGGGGCTGAGAACTATGTGCGGGACATTCATGGGGATAATATGAACTGTCCGGTGGCTCTTCCTGAGTGTGAGACTCCAGTGCAATCTGGGACTGGTGAACTTCGTGATGCAGTTTCACGTATACATGATGGGTTATTGGGCCGTGATATCGGTTTGCTGCTGTGGGGTAAGGTAGACACTTCTGCAGATAGTGACGAAACTCCTGCAGAACCTGTACCTGTCCCTTTAAGTGAGGATCTAAGGGAGCTGCACTTTGACCTGCATGGGGAAAGAATATTGACCATTGAAAACAATGGTGCTGGTAAAGTGCAAAGAGATGGTGACAAGAGTGCGGAAATGCATAAGGAAAATATGATGTCATATGAAATATGTGGTGACAGTGATATACCTTTTCCGTTGCAGGTTGTGGTCAGGGGAGAAGCGCCCCCGGGTGGTAAAATGATGAGGAAACTTTATTTTCTGCATCTGCTATGTTTCATGAAGTGCGATATGACTTCATCAAAAGGTTTGAAGACATGCCTATAAGTAGTGTGGAGCAAAGCCCAGCTCCAGCTCAGTGTTTGAAGGTGCAGGAAAATATGATAGGGCTAGAGGGTGTACCGCACGTACCAGAGGTGGAAATGCAGTCTCCACAATGTTGGTTGGTTACTAAGGAAGTGTCCCAGGTGGGGATTAGCTCATTAGTGCCCCTAGAGGTCAGAATTAATAATGACACGAGCGGTATAGGTGACGTATGTGCTGTGACCGATAGCAAACCAGAGAATGAAGCTACCATGTCAAGGTCCTGCGAAACAAAGGTGGTTACTAGTAGCGACCAGACAGTTCTATCTGACGAGATGGGAATTAAGTCGGGTGACGTCAGCCTAGGGTCTGAAGCCCATATCCAGACAGTTGTAGGTGACCTGACACGACAGTGCAGCTGCGAACAGGAGGATGATCTCTCTCTCTCTCTCCTCACGCTCCCTAGAAACATTAGAGACGGGACTAGCTGTCTTCACAGAGCAACTGAAGAACGTTTCAGAAAGGGCAAAGAAGGAGAGCCAGAAAGAGAATGGTGATACTCCTACATCTGCTACAGCAGAGCCGAGCAAGGAGCAGCTGGAACCGGAGGCCCAAAAGCGCGGCACTTCCCACAAGCTTGTGCAAAAAGCTGAAAAGAAACTGCTGAAAAACATGGAGTTGGTGGTTCAGTGCCTGGGGAAACAGGAGAAGTGTGACTGGCTCCTAGCTGAAGAGAAATACATCTCAGCTCGATATGGTGAAAAACGTGACCAAACAGAGACTGATGCTTGGGAAAAGGAGACCAAGGCCCTCTCCTTGGCTAGAGCTCTGGAAGAAGCGCTTGAGGAGCATGCTGAATTGGAGAGGCTGAACAAGCAACTCAGAGCAGAGATGGAAAATCTCATGAGCTTAAAAGATCAGTTGCAGAAATTTAAGTGTGCTCTCGAGCAGCAGGTGGAAGGTGAGAAACCTGAAGAGGAGAGTTCTCTGAAAGAAGTCATGAAGCCAGAGCCTGTTAAAAATGGGACTGGAGATGGTGGCACTGTGGTGCTGGCTGTGGCAGAGAAGATGGAAGATGCTTCTGCTAAACCAGTTGATGGGGCTGAGGTGGAGGCTGAAGACCACAGACCCGTGGTAGCGTGTAGCCCAGGCTTGGAAGATGTCCCCTCTGCCTACAAGGCCTTCCAAATAGCCAGCAGCCTGCTGGGGAAGAAGTACGAGGAGGTGAACGATCAGTTTTTGGATCCAGACTATTACGATGGGCTGTATCTCCTGACTCCTCCCCAAAAGGAGAACAGTGTCCTGGGTGAGCCTCTGGAGAAAATGACAGAAGACGAGGAGTCTGCTGAAGTCCCTGGTGCCTCCGGCCTCGATGAGAAAGAGGGGGAGGAGTTATCAGGGCAAGTGTATGGTGCCATGTCCGAGAAGGATGAGAAGACGGTCAAAGAGACTGGAGACTCCGAGAAGACAAAGGCTGAAGAAGTTAAGGCCAATGTGTTGGTTGACGTGAAGTCCCAGGTGCTGCAGAGACCAAAGTTAAGCCAAAGGGAGCCGCGGCCGAAGTGGAAAAAGCCGCTAAAGAAGCAGAGGTCTCTAAAACTGTCATCATAGCTGGGTTAACTACTGCTGGAAAGAAAGAAGAAGTGACCCAGATGCACGTAAAAGAAGCGAGTAGGGGCAGGCATGCTCTACTGAAGGAGCCCTGCAAAGCAAAGGAGAAAGTGTTGGGACATGACCATGACTGGGAACAGTACAGGCAAGAGCTGCAGCAGTCCAAGAAAGGACATGTGCGCAAGTGCGGGAGCCAGAGGATCAAAAAAGAGAGAAGGTTAGAAGAGTGCGAGAGCGCATCATTATCACCCGGGAAAGAGATAAAAAAAAAGAGTATCTGACCATGAGATGGGCACATAAGGCCTTTAGGCAGATTGGATTGGGCAAGATGCTAGTTTGGGTGATAAACCAAGCTCTGCTGGCGTGGGTCTGGCAGAACAAGGGGAAGGTACGTGTCACGGTTCCTGGCCTCGGTGAAATAAGAACCGGTAATTTTATGTGTCAGCGGCAGCTAGTGCTCGCTGACACTGGGTTACTTAGTGTGGCTGTAAAGCCAAGCTGGGCCGGTTCTTATTGGGTGCAGCCAAAGAGCAGGGTGGGTGGCTGTTCCCCACGTCCAGGCCAGGTCGATACTCTCTCACCAGCCTCCCGTGGTTATGCAGGTGTTCACCCTCACGGGCTTGAACAAAGGGGAGGTATGTGAGACAGTGACAGGTCTCACGCAGGTTGGAGGCAAGAAAGGGGTGTATAGTGCGGTCCACACCCCTTTTCCACCACAGGTAAGACAAGCTGGATGTAATCAGGCTGGCATAAAGGACCTCCCAGGGTGTCAGAAGGGGGGAAGTGTGTTACCTGTAGACAGAGACCTGGAGGCTCTGTCTGTGTTGTCTCAGCTGGGCAAGGCTGAGGGACCACGAGGCTGGGAGATAGCCTGGAGGTGGGGGACAAAGCGACGCCTGGGAGGGTCGCAGGGCTATAGTCAGGCGGACTACTAAGCCCCAATCCCCCACAAGAAATACTGAACTAGAGACAGTGGGCGTACTGTGCTCTGTACAGCCAGGAGGCTGTGGGACATTGGCTGACAAAGCCGCATGAGTTCACAGGGTGTGAACTGTAACTTGGGTGAGTCAGGAAACTCTGTGTTAGTTAGAGCCCAGCCGGGCAAGTTTTTATTATTTTGTCATTTTGTTGTTGCTGGTGTTGCACAATAAATGCACTGTTTGGACATTATATCCGTGTCTGGTGAAGTAACCTGTGAGAATGACCCCCGGAGAAGAGCTAACCCCCCACAGTGCTTTCAATCTACATAGTATGGGAGAAGGACACAGTAGGTGTGGGTGAAGTTGGTCATGGCGGTATGGAGGCAGCAGGGTCACTGGTTGTATGCGTGTCTGAAGAGGTGGTTTTCAGGTTTCTTTTGAAGGATTCCACTGTAGGTGAGAGTCTGATATGTTGGGGTAGCGAGTTCTAGAGTATGGGGAATGCACGGGAGAAATCTTGGAGGCGATTGTGGGAAGAGGCGATAAGAGGAGAGGAGAGAAGGAGGTCTTGTGAGGATCGGAGAGTGCGTGTGAGGATGTATCGGGAAAGTAGCTCAGAGATGTAGGGAGGGGACAGGTTATGGACAGCCTTGTATGTATTTGTTAGTACTTTGAAGTGAATTCGCTGGGCAATGGGGAGCCAGTGAAGGGATTGGCAGAGGGGAGAGGCAGAGGAGTAATAGGGTGAGAGGTGGATCAGTCGGGCAGCAGAGTTGAGTATAGATTGGAGGGGTGCGAGAGTGCTAGATGGAAGGCCACAGAGGAGAATGTTGCAGTAGTCTAGGCGGGAGATGATGAGGGCATGTACAAGTATTTTCGCAGATTCAAAGTTAAGGAAAGCACGGATGCGGGAGATGTTTTAGAGTTGGAGGCGGCAGGTGGTGGAAAGTGCTTGGATGTGCGGTCGGAAGGAGAGGGCAGAATCCAAGGTCACTCCAAGGCAGCGGACTTGGTTGACCGAGGAGAGTGTGCAGCCATTGATCGTGATAGATAGGTCTGTTGGGGGGGGGGGGGGGGTTGAGCAAGATGGGGGAAAGAGGATGAATTCTGTTTTATCCATGTTAAGTTTTAGAAAGCGAGAGGAGAAGAAGGATGATATAGAAGATAGACATTGTGGGATTCTGGATAGTAAGGTGGTGATGTCTGGACCAGAGAGGTAGATTTGTGTGTCGTCGGCGTAGGAGTGATACTGAAAGCCATGGGACTCTATGAGCTGTCTCAGGCCAAAAGTGTAGATAGAGAAGAGCAGGGGTCCTAGGACAGAGCCTTGCGGGACACCAACAAAGAGGGAATGAGACGAGGAGGTGGTGCGGGAGTGGGAGACGCTAAACGTCCGGTCTGTGAGGTATGATGTGATCCAGGAGAGGGCCAGGTCAGTGATGCCAAGAGATGAGAGTTTGCAACAGAAGGAAGTGGTCAACAGTGTCGAAGGCAGAGGATAGGTCAAGGAGAAGGAGGACAGAGTATTGTTTCTTGGTTTTGGCTGTCAGTAGGTCATTGGTGACTTTGGTGATGGCAGTCTCAGTCGAATGGTGGGGTCAGAAGCCAGATTGTAGGCGGTTAAAGAGGGAGTAGGAGGAAAGGTGAGAGGACAGTTCAGAATGGACATGTTGTTCAAGTAGCTTTGAGGCATACTGAAGCAGTGATATGGGGCGATAACTGGACAAAGAAGATGGGTAAAGTGAAGGCTTTTTGAGGATGGGTGTAATGGTAGCGTGTTTAAAAGCAGAGGGGAATACACCAGAGGTTAGTGATAGGTTGAAGAGATGAGTTAGGGCTGGGATAAACACTGTGGTGAGGTTAGGGATGAGGTGGGATGGGATTGGGTCAAGTGCACAGGTGGTGAGATGTGATCTAGGGAGTAGAGTGGAGAGTTTTTCTTCTGTAATGGTGGAGAAGCGGGTTTTGGGAGAAGAGGACCGAGCAGTTGTGTAGAGGGTCTGTGGGGACTGTGTAGTGAAGCTTTCTCTGATGTTGACTATTTTTTGTTTGAAATATTTGGCAAAGTCTTCAGCTGAGAAGAGAGGAGAGGGTGGGGCGCTGGGGGACGTAGAAGGGACTTAAAAGTGCTAAAAAGTTGTTTAGGGCTGTGGGCCAGGGAAGATATGAGAGATGAGAAGTAGGCCTGTTTTGCATCAGCGAGTGAGGATTTGAATATGAGGAGGGATTGCTTGTATGCAGTGAAATGATCTTTTGAATGGGATTTCTTCCATCGCCGTTCAGCAGCCCTGGAAGCTTGTCTCAGTTTTTTGGTCAGGTTGGTGTGCCAGGGTTGTCTGTTAATTTTTCAGGTTTTGTTGTGTGTGATGGGGGCAACAGTGTCCAGAGCTGTACTTATTGTGGTGTTATATAGGGTGGTGGCAGCGTGTGGGTCTTGGAGGGAACAGATGGTAGAGAGTGGGAGAAGAGAGTCAGAAAGCAAGTGAAAGTCTAGATGTTTAAGGTTCCTGCGGGGGTGTGCTGGTGTGTGGACCAGGGGAGCAGCAGAAGAGACCAATGAAGAGAAGGTGAGTAGGTTGTGGTCGGATAGGGGGAGAGGCGAATTAGAAAAGTTAGATAGGGAGCAGAGGCGGGTAAAGATAAGATCCAAAGTGTGACCATCTCTGTGGGTGGGAACTGCCTTGCTTGCTTTAATCTTGTATCTTTATTTTCAAAAAGTAGTCCTCAAATGGGTGGTGGGGGTTCCTCCCCTTTCCCGTGCAGCCAAGACAGGACCGTGAGCTGTTGAGAATAGTAGTGGATACTGGGATTTTATCAGCAGGGAGCTACAGTCAGTAAATATTATGTCTGAATAGAACCATTTTCATGTGTTCCTTCACAGTCCATGGGAAATCTCATATTTATACCGATGTAAATCACGTTTGTCTGAAAGAACCCTAAATGTCGGTGGAATCAGGAAGTCTGACTTCTGCTGCTTCACTTGCAGAGGCCTTCCACCCTCTCTCCATTCTAAACACATTAAGTGCTCATTCAGACCGCCGTAGTGTTTTGTGCATCTTTTGCGGCCCCATTGAAATGATGCTGAACCACTCAAACGTTTGTCTGAATGAGCCCTAAGGCTGGTATCATTTTTTGTGTGGCTTTTTTGTATTTTTATTAATGCTGTCAGCTGTTTCTTTAAAAGCAATGTGTCATCAGAATATGACCTTATGTTTAACACATTTTAAAATAAGTTTTCATGATCTTTAAATTTTACATGTCCCATTTACATTTAAACTAAACTGGGCCACGCTCTCTAATAATAGGAGTCACTTCTTGGTTTGTACAGATCACTTTCTATACCATTCTAATCCTGCCTGTAATGGTATCACCTCTGTGTACAGATAAGACAGGATCCTCCATTCACAATAGGTGATTGTCAGATCGTATCTATTCCCTCCCTGTACAATGACCTCTGCACAGGTCACAGAGCATGCCCATAAGACTCTCCCATAGAAGTCAGAGGTCCTGTCCTGACCACTGTGTCTATGGACCATGGGGCTGCCACAAAGCAATCTTATTAATGCTGTTATGAACAGCTCAGGCAAGATGGCCGCCCCCATAATCATGTTCAGGAACTAAAACTGAAAAAAAATCTACAACCAGAAAATAAAAACAGATTGGAAAAAAGGAGAGGTGTTACTACAGGGTTTTAACTGGCAGATAAGATCTTTGGTGACACATTTCATGTAATCTTTGTAATGAATTATGAAATGTGTTTCAGCCCTTTTTTCCAACGCAACATTACTACCTTTTGTGTCACCCCCACTTCCTCATATATTGTAAGGCTACTTTCACACTGGCGTTTTGGTTTCCGCTTCTGAGATCCGTTCAGGGCTCAGCGTCCAAAACGGATCAGTTTTGCCCTAATGCATTCTGAATGGAAAAGGATCCGCTCAGAATGCATCAGTTTGCCTCCGATCCGTCTCCATTCTGCTCTGGAGGTGGACACCAGAACGCTGCCTGCCGCCAAACGGATCCGTTCTTACACACAATGTAAGTCAATGGGGACGGATCTGTTTTCTCTGACACAATAGAAAACGGATCCGTCCTCCATTGACTTTCAATGGTGTTCAAGACAGATCAGTCTTGGCTGTGTTACAGATAATACAAACGGATCCGTTCTGAACGGATGCAGCCGGTCGTATGATCTGAACGGATCCGTAAGTGTGAAAGTAGCCTAAGCTCTTGCGAGCAGGGCCCTGACTCCGAGGGTTTCAGTTGTATATTAGCCAGTTACGTTGTGATGTCTTTTGTTTTGTGCATGAACCCTCTGAATTGCAAAGCGCTGAGAAATATGGTGGCGCTATAGAAATAAAGAGTAATCTATATATTCTA
This sequence comes from Bufo bufo, assembly GCF_905171765.1. Lineage (NCBI taxonomy): Eukaryota > Metazoa > Chordata > Amphibia > Anura > Bufonidae > Bufo > Bufo bufo. The sequence goes on along the minus strand of NC_053397.1, from coordinate 327,077 downwards.
TGCTCCAGAGGGGACTTTTTCAGGCATTTTTACAAAGACTTCTCTATACTGATTCTTGTACACAGGCAGAACGACAGCTAGATTTCAAGTTCTACAAATACAGGACTCTGACAGATTGTCGGATTTACACTCATTACAACCCCGCACTACCAGGCAGCAGAATGCAAGTGGTGCTGAAAATTCCTAGATTTAAACACCTAAAAATGAAAAGAATGTGAATACGGTATCCCTCTCCAGAAGGGGCGACTGGGGGTCAGACAACTTTGGGAATAAAACAACCTAGGTATTAATTCCTTTGGCGTCCTCCTCTGAATAGAATTTTTAAGCTTTCTTGACGCACTTTTCTTTTGCCACATCTATAATAAGAACACAATAAATGATGTTAAGAAAAGATGAATTGGGGGTATCCAACAAGCAGTAGATTGTCTGTCCAATCTTACAGATTCTGACATTTGATGAGATTCCATTTAAATGCACAAACCTTTTGTTCGGATCAATTTTCTGGCAGATAAGACGATTTCATTCAGATCAATTGTCATTTACACCCCTTGGTCACATAATCTGTTGGCGAACCCTAAAGTGTCCTTGCACCTTTGCTCTAATAGGAAACATGCATAAGAGCCTTCACATGCATATCCGCAAAGGGACAGTCACATAATTCACATAAAATTATTAACCACAAATGTTAAGTTTTTTTAATTTTATTTTTAGACCAAATCTGTTCAAATGAAAATTGAATAGGAAACCATCAGTTCATGGCCATCATGCTAAACTGACAAGGTCCCATAAAACAAAGCATTACCTTGAGCTGCTGCTGCATTTGACAAAATTGTATTTCAGATTTCTGAAACCATCTGTTGCCTATAGCAACCAATCACAGAGCAGATAAATGTTGTTTTCAGCTCTTTAACCGCCTCCGGACCGCCTAACGCAGGATCGCGTTCCGGAGGCGGCAGCCCTGCGCAGAGTCACGCATATACGCGTCATCTCGCGAGATGCAAGATTTCGCTCAAAAGGTGTTAAATGGCTTCTGTGCTCCTCTGCTGGCCCTTTTCGTCGGTTGGTCCCAGCAGAGGAGCACACATACCAGTGAGAACACACCAAACACCACACTTAGCCCCAGATCACCCCCCATCACCCGAATTAACCCCTTGATCGCCCCTGTCAATCACCTAGTGAAAGGAAAAAAGTGATCAGTGTAAACTGTCACTTTTTTTTTCCCACTAGTATTGACTGTTAGGTTTTAGGGATAGTTTAGGCCCCTTTGGTAGGTAGTTAGCGTCGGTTAGCGCCCAGCCCACCGCACCGCAGTTACTTATTCGCTGTTTAGCGTATCGCTAATCAGCTTTTGTACTTTTATAGTATCTGTAAGTGATCAAAACTGATCCCAGTCAGATCTATATTAGTATTAGTGTCACCTTAGTTCGCCCTCCACCCAAAACGCAGTGTTTGCCTGATCGGTCGCCCACACGTGCGTTCACCCACGCCCGCCCCGCCGCAGTGACAAAAAATATTCAATTTTTTGATCACTGCACATTCACTTTCCAAGCGCTGCGGCGATAAAAAAAATCAGTTTTGATATTTTTTATCAACCGCAGCGGCCTCCGGTACTTCGCTAGCCTCCCCTTTGTAAGACAGGCTTGCTTTTTTTCTTGGGTAGTCTCAGGGAATACCGCCTAAATTTAGTAGTCCAAATGTCAAACAGGGGGTATTCTTCTGAAGAGGCCTACAGGCTTCTGATCCAGTCGGATGATGAATGGGAACCCTCATCTGACGAATCTAGCGGGTCAGAATATGAACCTGTGGAAAGCAGTGTCAGTCTGACCCAAAGTTCGGACGAGGAGGTTGAGGTCCCTGATAGCACCAGGCGTACCCGGCCCCGTGTCGCTAGACCACAGGTTGTGCAGGATCCGTTTCAAGGGCAGCAGAGTGGGGCTGGCGCTGTCGGATTACGGGGTGAGGCATACACCAGCAGCGCAGCCCATCCTGGACCTAGTACCAGCACTGCCGTACAAGCTGGTGACGTGGCGAGCACCAGAAGGGCAGTTGAAGCTGGTACGGTGGCACGTGCAGTAGTTACCCCGTCGCAGCCACCGCACAGACAGGCCCGTAGAGCCCCTAGAGTCCCTGAGGTGCTGGCAAACCCTGATTGGCAGTCACCAACTTCAGCCGCACCTGTAGTTCCCCCTTTCACCGCCCAGTCTGGAGTTCGGGTTGAGACAGCTCAGATCGGTTCGGCCCTGGGATTTTTTGAGCTGTTCTTGACTGCGGAGCTCTTGGACTTAGTCGTGGCAGAAACAAATCGGTATGCCACTCAATTTATATCCGCCAACCCGGGAAGCTATTATGCCCAGCCTTTCCGGTGGAAACCAGTCCAAGTTTCCGAAATTAAAATTTTTCTGGGCCTTCTCCTGAACATGGATCTAACCAAAAAGCATGAATTGCGGTCATATTGGTCCACGAACCCGATTCATCACATGCCCATGTTCTCTGCTGCTATGTCCAGGGCACGTTTTGAGACCATCCTGCGTTTCCTGCACTTTAGCGACACCTCCCGTCCCAGATGCCACCCAGCTTTTGACCGGCTCCACAAAATTCGGCCCCTCATAGACCACTTCAACCAGAAATTTGCAGATTTGTATACCCCTGAGCAAAACATCTGCGTAGACGAGTCCCTAATACATTTTACCGGGCGCCTTGGCTTCAAACAATACATCCCAAGCAAGCGCGCCCAGTATGGGGTCAAATTGTATAAGCTCTGTGAAAGGGCCACAGGCTATACCCACAAATTTCGGATCTATGAGGGAAAAGATCAGACCCTGGAGCCGGAGGTTGCCCTGACTACCTGGGGAGCAGTGGGAAGACAGTCTGGGACTTGGTGTCACCCTTATTTGGCAAGGGGTACCATCTTTATGTGGACAATTTCTACACAAGTGTGGCCCTCTTCAGGCATTTGTTTCTAGAACAGATTGGCTGCTGTGGCACCGTGCGACCTAGTCGCCGGGGCTTCCCCCAACGGCTCGTTACCACCCGTCTTGCAAGGGGGGAGAGGGCTGCCTTGTGTAACGAAGAACTGCTCGCGGTGAAATGGAGAGACAAGCGTGACGTTTACATGCTCTCCTCCATTCACGCAGACACGACAATACAAATAGAACGGGCAACCAGTGTCATTGAAAAGCCCCTCTCAGTCCACTATAACCTTCACATGGGAGGGGTGGACTTCAATGACCAGATGTTGTCTCCGTATTTAGTTTCCCGACGCACCAGACGCTGGTATAAGAAGGTGTCTGTATATTTAATTCAATTGGCTCTGTACAATAGTTTTGTTCTCTACAGTAAGGCTGGGAGAACGGGATCCTTCCTCAAATTTCAGGAAGAGATTATCGAGAACCTCCTGTATCCAGAAGGTTCCGTGGCCCCATCCACCAGTGTAGTGAGCCGTCTACACGAGCGACATTTCCCCAATGTCGTTCCTGGTACCTCAGCCCAACAGTCACCCCGAAAAAGATGTCGTGTCTGTAGCAGGAGTGGAATAAGGCGTGACACCCGCTATTTCTGTCCTGACTGTCCTGACCACCCTGCCCTATGCTATGGAGAGTGTTTCCGGAAGTACCACACACAGGTACACTTAGCATAGGGATTGCATTTCACAGGACAGGTACACAGGGCTATCAGGGCCCTTTTACTCACAGCTGCTGCAAACCTCTCCTTTCACCTGGGATAAAGTGCATAATGTACTTCGCCACATCTTTGGGCGATTTGCACTTTGCACATTGTCCCATGGGGAAGGAGAGGTTTGTCCTATAAAGGTAAAAAAAAAAACAACAAAAAAAAAATCACCGGTAAGTAAAAAAGTTAACGTTCAGTTCAAAAAGTTTAAGTTTATATGTTCTGTTCAAAAGTTATTATAAAGTTAATAAATTTATTGCGTTGCGGCCTGGTTTTTTCTTTTGTTTTGTTTTTTTTACCTTCCAGGTGGACCAACCGATCGACCAGCTGCAGCACTGATGTGCATTCTGACAGAAGCATTGCGCTGCTGTCAGATTACACGCAAGTCGGTGTATGCGGCGCTGCAAGACGAGATTTCTCCTCTGCAGTAAAAGATACGTTTGCCGAGGCATATGAGCTGAGGGGCGCAGTGTTCATATACTTTGGCAAACACTTTGTATATAAAAAAAAAAAAAATCCCGGCAATGATTTATTCATCCACATCGATTGATGTGAATGGAGAAATCTGGTTTGCCAGGGCATACGGGCTGAGTGGGTATGGATGTTGGGCGGAGCTCCTATGTCCTGGCAGACGCCTTTCCCCTCCTTTTTCTTTTTTTGGCAGAGATTTTTTCATCCACATTGATCGATGCGAATGAAGAAATCTGTGCCGTTCATTTTTTCTTTCAGCCCAGAGGCTGAACGGAAAAAAATAATCTCATTACCCGTATGCTCAATATAAGGAGAATAGCAGAAACTCCTAATGCTGGGCATACATGTAATGATTGCGGAGACCCTCAAATGCCAGGGCAGTACAAACACCCCACAAATAACACCATTTTGGAAAGAAGACACCCCAAGGTATTCCGTGAGGGGCATATTGAGTCCGTGAAAGATTGAAATTTTTGTCCCAAGTTAGCGGAAAGGGAGACTTTGTGAGAAAAAAACAAAAAAAAATCAATTTCCGCTAACTTGTGGCAAAATTTATTTTTTTCTATGAACTCGCCATGCCCCTCATTGAATACCTTGGGGTGTCTTCTTTCCAAAATGGGGTCACATGTGGGGTATTTATACTGCCCTGGCATTTTAGGGGCCCTGAAGAGTGAGAAGAAGTCTGGGATCCAAATGTCTAAAAATGCCCCCCTAAAAGGAATGTGGGCCCCTTTGCGCATCTAGGCTGCAAAAAAGTGTCACACATGTGGTATCACCGTACTCAGGAGAAGTTGGGCAATTTGTTTTGGGGTGTCATTTTACATATACCCATACTGGGTGAGAGAAATATCTCGGTCAAATGCCAACTTTGTATAAAAAAATGGGAAAAGTTGTCTTTTGCCGAGATATTTCTCTCACTCAGCATGGGTATATGTAAAATGACACCCCAAAACACATTGCCCAACTTCTCCTGAGTACGGAGATACCACATGTGTGACACTTTTTTGCAGCCTAGGTGGGCAAAGGGGCCCACATTCCAAAAAGCACCTTTCGGATTTCACCGGCCATTTTTTGCAGATTTTGATTTCAAACTACTTACCACACATTAGGGCCCCTAGAATGCCAGGGCAGTATAACTACCCCACAAGTGACCCCATTTTGGAAAGAAGACACCCCAAGGTATTCGCTGATGGGCATAGTGAGTTCATAGAAGTTTTTATTTTTTGTCACAAGTTAGTGGAATATGAGACTTTGTAAGAAAAAAAAAAATCATCATTTTCCGCTAACTTGTGGCAAAAAATAAAAAGTTCTATGAACTCACTATGCCAATCAGCGAATACCTTAGGGTGTCTACTTTCCGAAATGGGGTCATTTGTGGGGTGTTTGTACTGTCTGGGCATTGTAGAACCTCAGGAAACATGACAGGTGCTCAGAAAGTCAGAGCTGCTTAAAAAGCGGAAATTCACATTTTTGTACCATAGTTTGTAAACGCTATAACTTTTACCCAAACCATTTTTTTTTTTTACCCAAACATTTTTTTTTTATCAAAGACATGTAGAACAATAAATTTTGAGAAAAATTTATATATGGATGTCGTTTTTTTTGCAAAATTTTACAACTGAAAGTGAAAAATTTCATTTTTTTGCAAAAAAATCGTTAAATTTCGATTAATAACAAAAAAAGTTAAAATGTCAGCAGCAATGAAATACCACCAAATGAAAGCTCTATTAGTGAGAAGAAAAGGAGGTTAAATTCATTTGGGTGGTAAGTTGCATGACCGAGCAATAAACGGTGAAAGTAGTGTAGGTCAGAAGTGTAAAAAGTGGCCTGGTCTTTCAGGGTGTTTAATGTATGGGGGCTGAGGTGGTTAAACATAGCCCTGAGTTCTACTGTTGTTTTTCTTCTATTTGATTTCACCAAACGTTTAAGTAATCGCCGATCACCATCATTCAGGATTATTTTCACGCCACATTTCTTCTTCGAATACGATGGGTCCCCACTATCCTTCCAGTTTTTAATAATGCGTTGGACAGTTCTTAACCCGATTTTAGTAGTTTCTGCAATCTCCTTAGATGTCTTCTCTGCCTGATGCATGCCAATGATTTGACCCTTCTCAAACAGACTAACATCTTTTCCACGACCACGAGATGTGGCTTTCGACATGGTTGTTTAAGAAATGAGAAGCAACTCATTGCACCAGTCGGGGTTAAATAACTTGGTGCAGCTGAAAGATAATTAATCGCCCATGCAGTAATAATCCAATAGGAGGCTCAGAACTATTTGCTTAATAAAATCCAGGTGGCGACTTTTTTTTTGGACAGGCAGTGTATTATAACCACAGCCTGGTCTGCCCCTTTATATGACTGTATATTATAACCACAGCCTGTTCTGCCTCTATATATGACTGTATATTATAACCACAGCCTGTTCTGCCTCTATATATGACTGTATATTATAACCACAGCCTGGTCTACCTCTTTATATAACTGTATATTATAACCACAGCCTGGTCTGCCCCTTTATATGACTGTATATTATAACCACAGCCTGGTCTGCCTCTATATATGACTGTATATTATAACCACAGCCTGGTCTGCCTCTATATATGACAGTATATTATAACCGCAGCCTGGTCTGCCCCTTTATATGACTGTTTATTATAACCACAGCCTGGTCTGCCTCTATATATGACTGTATATTATAACCACAGCCTGGTCTGCCCCTTTATATGACTGTATATTATAACCACAGCCTGGTCTGCCTCTATATATGACTGTATATTATAACCACAGCCTGGTCTGCCTCTATATATGACTGTATATTATAACCACAGCCTGGTCTGCCTCTATATATGACTGTATATTATAACCACAGGCTGGTCTGCCCCTTTATATGACTGTATATTATAACCACAGCCTGGTCTGCCTCTATATATGACTGTATATTATAACCACAGCCTGTTCTGCCCCTTTATATGACTGTTTATTATAACCACAGCCTGGTCTGCCTCTATATATGACTGTATATTATAACCACAGCCTGGTCTGCCTCTATATATGACTGTATATTATAACCACAGCCTGGTCTGCCTCTATATATGACTGTATATTATAACCACAGCCTGGTCTACCTCTATATATGACTGTATATTATAACCACAGCCTGGTCTGCCCCTTTATATGACTGTATATTATAACCACAGCCTGGTCTGCCTCTATATATGACTGTATATTATAACCGCAGCCTGGTCTGCCCCTTTATATGACTGTATATTATAACCACAGCCTGGTCTGCCTCTATATATGACTGTATATTATAACCACATCATGGTCTGCCTCTATATATGACTGTATATTATAACCACAGCCTGGTCTACCTCTTTATATAACTGTATATTATAACCACAGCCTGGTCTGCCTCTATATATGACTGTATATTATAACCACAGCCTGGTCTGCCTCTATATATGACTGTATATTATAACCACAGCCTGTTCTGCCTCTATATATGACTGTATATTATAACCACAGCCTGGTCTGCCTCTATATATGACTGTATATTATAACCACAGCCTGTTCTGCCTCTATATATGACTGTATATTATAACCACAGCCTGGTCTACCTCTTTATATAACTGTATATTATAACCACAGCCTGGTCTGCCTCTATATATGACTGTATATTATAACCACAGCCTGGTCTGCCTCTATATATGACTGTATATTATAACCACAGCCTGGTCTGCCTCTATATATGACTGTATATTATAACCACAGCCTGGTCTGCCTCTATATATGGCTGTATATTATAACCACATCCTGGTCTGTCTCTATATATGACTGTATATTATAACCACAGCCTGGTCTGTCTCTATATATGACTGTATATTATAACCACATCATGGTCTGCCTCTATATATGACTGTATATTATAACCACATCATGGTCTGCCTCTATATATGACTGTATATTATAACCACAGCCTGGTCTACCTCTTTATATAACTGTATATTATAACCACAGCCTGGTCTGCCTCTATATATGACTGTATATTATAACCACAGCCTGGTCTGCCTCTATATATGACTGTATATTATAACCACAGCCTGTTCTGCCTCTATATATGACTGTATATTATAACCACAGCCTGGTCTACCTCTTTATATAACTGTATATTATAACCACAGCGTGGTCTGCCTCTATATATGACTGTATATTATAACCACAGCCTGGTCTGCCTCTATATATGACTGTATATTATAACCACAGCCTGGTCTGCCTCTATATATGACTGTATATTATAACCACAGCCTGGTCTGCCTCTATATATGGCTGTATATTATAACCACATCCTGGTCTGTCTCTATATATGACTGTATATTATAACCACAGCCTGGTCTGTCTCTATATATGACTGTATATTATAACTGCAGCCTGGTCTGCCTCTATATATGGCTGTATATTATAACCACAGCCTGGTCTGCCTCTTTATATGACTGTATATTATAACCACAGCCTGGTCTGCCTCTATATATGACTGTATATTATAACCACAGCCTGGTCTGCCTCTATATATGACTGTATATTATAACCACATCATGGTCTGCCTCTATATATGACTGTATATTATAACCACAGCCTGGTCTGCCTCTATATATGACTGTATATTATAACCACAGCCTGGTCTGCCTCTATATATGACTGTATATTATAACCACATCATGGTCTGCCTCTATATATGACTGTATATTATAACCACAGCCTGGTCTGCCTCTATATATGACTGTATATTATAACCACAGCCTGTTCTGCCTCTATATATGACTGTATATTATAACCACAGCCTGGTCTGCCTCTATATATGACTGTATATTATAACCACAGCCTGTTCTGCCTCTATATATGACTGTATATTATAACCACAGCCTGGTCTACCTCTTTATATAACTGTATATTATAACCACAGCCTGGTCTGCCTCTATATATGACTGTATATTATAACCACAGCCTGTTCTGCCTCTATATATGACTGTATATTATAACCACAGCCTGGTCTGCCCCTTTATATGACTGTATATTATAACCACAACCTGGTCTGTCTCTATATATGACTGTATATTATAACTCTGCTTTATACGACGGCATATCATAACTCTGCATCATATGATGTTATATTATCACTCTGCTTTATAGGATGGTATAATATAACCCTGCTTTATATGACGGTGTGTTATAACCCTGCTTTATATGACTGTATATTATAACCACAGCCTGGTCTGCCTCTATATATGACTGTATATTATAACCACAGCCTGGTCTGCCTTTATATATGACTGTATATTATAACCACAGCCTGGTCTACCTCTATATATGACTGTATATTATAACCACAGCCTGGTCTGCCTCTATATATGACTGTATATTATAACCACAGCCTGGTCTGCCTCTATATATGACGGTATATTATAACCGCAGCCTGGTCTGCCTCTTTATATGACTGTATATTATAACCGCAGCCTGGTCTGCCTCTATATATGACTGTATATTATAACCACAGCCTGGTCTACCTCTATATATGACTGTATATTATAACCACAGCCTGGTCTGCCTCTATATATGACTGTATATTATAACCACAGCCTGGTCTGCCTCTATATATGACGGTATATTATAACCACAGCCTGGTCTGCCTCTATATATGACTGTATATTATAACCACAGCCTGGTCTGCCTCTATATATGACGGTATATTATAACTCTGCTTTATACGACGGTGTGCCGGCATACATACATAATTCCTCTGGGTAGCCATCTTGGATGCTTCTGGCCTATTTAAAAAAAAAAACAGTGAACTCTCATCTTCCTGAAGCCTGGGTCACCTATGATATAGATAGACACTTTTATTACCACTACTCTGTGAGGCCGGCTATAAAAGGTCATAAAGGCTATACCAGGCCCAGCTCATCCTGTCCTATAAGATAAAGATCTGCTCGCTGTCAAGCCTGGCTGGAGCGTGACGTCATTAATTTCCAGGTCTGGTTTGAGGAGAGCTAATAGCCCTTAATTAGCTCTGGGCATAAAACCAGTCCACTTTCATATTTCATTTATGAATCAACTTAAGCCCTTTCTGACACCAGATCCAGGCTCTACAGAGTATTGTGGTTAATTGGGTATCAAATATGACCAGAGGATGTGATTCTGTAGCTCACCTATGGGTGGTAGAAGAGCTACAGGTCCCAGCATTACCGTGTGTGGTCTCATTCTGTATGTAAATAAATAAGGATCGCAAATATGTATTCTGTATAAAAATATGCCGATGTATCAAGGAGATACAGGCTTAAGTATAATCCTCATTGTAGGAACTGAACTTTGATGGGGGTCATAAAACCCTTGGAGGCCAATCCCTAGGCTTCACAGTCACTCTGCTGCCATTGGCTGACAGGAGTAAGTCTCCTGCCCATGGGAGAGTTCATAAAAATCCCTGCACAAGGACAGAGGAGAGAGACCCATGGAACATCACCAGACACTTAATTGGACATTGATGGCATATCCCTGTATCAGAAGAACTTTGAGGGTCTCCCCTGATACATACTGAACTGGGTTTGCAAGGATTCAAAAAGGACATATGAACGACCATCTGAAACCCTCCAGAGAAACTAAGTATTCTTTCATCTTTTTCCCTTTCATTTGAACTGTCGTGATTATTTATATTGTTATTATTATTCTGTAGATTTATAGTCATTTTCATTAGATTTGTATGCACTGCTTTTTACCTCTTATTAAAGATTATAAAATCTAAGTGGCCAAGTCTTCCATATTCTAAGCTGCTGAACAACGTACCTTGCCTTTGAAGAGACGTTACCAGGTAGTTAGTTAAATTGCATTTAGGAATTGTAGCTGGGGGGTGATTGACTGCGGTTGGTCAGTAAGTGATATCCGGTTCATCCACTGATCTGTGTGATAGTGAATGACCCGGATAGTCGGCTCGTGGACCGGGAACCCACGTGGTGGCAGTTACCAAAGTGTAGTGGGGGGGGTGTTAGCCGGATGGTAATACCCCGGTCACGTGAGGTCTCTGTGTGTGCGCAGACTCCGTCACAGACCACTACGTCAGAGCTGTGGGATCCAGAGCGATCGGATCCATAGTTCGTGACATTTTCTGGTGGCAGCTTACGGGATTCTGTATGCTTAGA
>NC_053397.1:295113-315245 GCF_905171765.1 Bufo bufo | reverse complement strand
ACTTACAGTGATACGCTTCTACATACACACATGTCCACTATGACTTACACACAGTGATACGCTTCTACATACACACATGTCCACTATGACTTACACACAGCGATACGCTTCTACATACACACATGTCCACTATGACTTACACACAGCGATACGCCTCTACATACACACGTGTACACTATGACTTACACACAGTGATACGCTTCTACATACACACATGTCCACTATGACTTACACACAGCGATACGCTTCTACATACACACATGTCCACTATGACTTACAGTGATACGCTTCTACATACACACATGTCCACTATGACTTACACACAGCGATACGCTTCTACATACACACATGTCCACTATGACTTACACACAGTGATACGCTTCTACATACACACATGTCCACTATGACTTACACACAGTGATACGCTTCTACATACACACATGTCCACTATGACTTACACACAGTGATACGCTTCTACATACACACATGTACACTATGACTTACAGTGATACGCTTCTACATACACACATGTCCACTATGACTTACACACAGCGATACGCTTCTACATACACACATGTCCACTATGACTTACAGTGATACGCTTCTACATACACACATGTCCACTATGACTTACACACAGTGATACGCTTCTACATACACACATGTCCACTATGACTTACAGTGATACGCTTCTACATACACACATGTACACTATGACTTACAGTGATACGCTTCTACATACACACATGTACACTATGACTTACACACAGTGATACGCTTCTACATACACACATGTCCACTATGACTTACACACAGTGATACGCTTCTACATACACACATGTCCACTATGACTTACAGACAGTGATACGCTTCTACATACACACATGTACACTATGACTTACAGTGATACGCTTCTACATACACACATGTCCACTATGACTTACACACAGCGATACACTTCTACATACAGACATGTCCACTATGACTTACACACAGTGATACGCTTCTACATACACACATGTACACTATGACTTACACACAGCGATACACTTCTACATACAGACATGTCCACTATGACTTACACACAGTGATACGCTTCTACATACACACGTGTACACTATGACTTACACACAGTGATACGCTTCTACATACACACATGTTCACTATGACTTACACACAGTGATACGCTTCTACATACACACATGTACACTATGACTTACAGCGATACGCTTCTACATACACACATGTCCACTATGACTTACACACAGCGATACGCTTCTACATACACACGTGTACACTATGACTTACAGCGATACGCTTCTACATACACACATGTCCACTATGACTTACACACAGCGATACGCTTCTACATACACACATGTACACTATGACTTACAGCGATACGCTTCTACATACACACATGTCCACTATGACTTACACACAGCGATACGCTTCTACATACACACGTGTACACTATGACTTACACACAGCGATACGCTTCTACATACACACATGTCCACTATGACTTACAGCGATACGCTTCTACATACACACATGTCCACTATGACTTACACACAGCGATACGCTTCTACATACACACATGTCCACTATGACTTACACACAGCGATACGCTTCTACATACACACATGTCCACTATGACTTACAGTGATAGGCTTCTACATACACACATGTCCACTATGACTTACACACAGCGATACGCTTCTACATACACACATGTACACTATGACTTACACACAGCGATACGCTTCTACATACACACATGTACACTATGACTTACACACAGCGATACGCTTCTACATACACACATGTACACTATGACTTACAGTGATACGCTTCTACATACACACATGTCCACTATGACTTACACACAGCGATACGCTTCTACATACACACATGTACACTATGACTTACACACAGCGATACGCTTCTACATACACACATGTACACTATGACTTACAGTGATACACTTCTACATACACACATGTCCACTATGACTTACAGTGATACGCTTCTACATACACACATGTACACTATGACTTACAGTGATACGCTTCTACATACACACATGTCCACTATGACTTACAGCGATACGCTTCTACATACACACATGTCCACTATGACTTACACACAGCGATACGCTTCTACATACACACATGTACACTATGACTTACACACAGCGATACGCTTCTACATACACACATGTACACTATGACTTACACACAGTGATACGCTTCTACATACACACATGTACACTATGACTTACACACAGTGATACGCTTCTACATACACACATGTTCACTATGACTTACAGTGATACGCTTCTACATACAGACATGTCCACTATGACTTACACACAGTGATACGCTTCTACATACACACATGTCCACTATGACTTACAGTGATACACTTCTATATACACACATGTTCACTATGACTTACACACAGCGATACGCTTCTACATACACACATGTACACTATGACTTACACACAGCGATACGCTTCTACATACACACATGTTCACTATGACTTACAGTGATACGCTTCTACATACACACATGTCCACTATGACTTACACACAGTGATACGCTTCTACATACACACATGTACACTATGACTTACACACAGCGATACGCTTCTACATACACACATGTACACTATGACTTACACACAGTGATACGCTTCTACATACACACATGTACACTATGACTTACAGCGATACACTTCTACATACACACATGTCCACTATGACTTACACACAGTGATACGCTTCTACATACACACGTGTACACTATGACTTACAGTGATACGCTTCTACATACACACATGTCCACTATGACTTACACACAGTGATACCCTTCTACATACACACGTGTACACTATGACTTACAGTGATACACTTCTACATACACACATGTACACTATGACTTACACACAGCGATACGCTTCTACATACACACATGTCCACTATGACTTACACACAGTGATACGCTTCTACATACACACATGTCCACTATGACTTACAGTGATACGCTTCTACATACACACATGTCCACTATGACTTACACACAGTGATACGCTTCTACATACACACATGTACACTATGACTTACACACAGCGATACGCTTCTACATACACACATGTTCACTATGACTTACAGTGATACGCTTCTACATACAGACATGTCCACTATGACTTACACACAGTGATACGCTTCTACATACACACATGTTCACTATGACTTACACACAGCGATACGCTTCTACATACACACATGTCCACTATGACTTACAGTGATACGCTTCTACATACACACATGTACACTATGACTTACAGCGATACGCTTCTACATACAGACATGTACACTATGACTTACAGCGATACGCTTCTACATACACACATGTCCACTATGACTTACACACAGTGATACGCTTCTACATACACACATGTCCACTATGACTTACAGCGATACGCTTCAACATACACACATGTTCACTATGACTTACAGTGATACGCTTCAACATACACACATGTCCACTATGACTTACACACAGCGATACACTTCTACATACACACATGTACACTATGACTTACAGCGATACGCTTCTACATACACACATGTCCACTATGACTTACACACAGTGATACGCTTCTACATACACACATGTTCACTATGACTTACACACAGTGATACGCTTCTACATACACACATGTCCACTATGACTTACACACAGCGATACGCTTCTACATACACACATGTCCACTATGACTTACAGTGATACGCTTCTACATACACACATGTACACTATGACTTACACACAGCGATACACTTCTACATACACACATGTACACTATGACTTACACACAGTGATACGCTTCTACATACACACATGTCCACTATGACTTACACACAGCGATACGCTTCTACATACAGACATGTCCACTATGACTTACACAGTGATACGCTTCTACATACACACATGTCCACTATGACTTACAGTGATACGCTTCTACATACACACATGTCCACTATGACTTACACACAGCGATACGCTTCTACATACACACATGTCCACTATGACTTACACACAGTGATACGCTTCTACATACACACATGTACACTATGACTTACACACAGCGATACGCTTCTACATACACACATGTCCACTATGACTTACACACAGTGATACGCTTCTACATACACACGTGTTCACTATGACTTACACACAGCGATACGCTTCTACATACACACATGTCCACTATGACTTACAGTGATACACTTCTACATACACACATGTACACTATGACTTACAGTGATACGCTTCTACATACACACATGTCCACTATGACTTACACACAGTGATACGCTTCTACATACACACATGTACACTATGACTTACACACAGCGATACGCTTCTACATACACACATGTACACTATGACTTACACACAGTGATACGCTTCTACATACACACATGTCCACTATGACTTACAGTGATAAGCTTCTACATACACACATGTCCACTATGACTTACACACAGTGATACGCTTCTACATACACACATATACACTATGACTTACACACAGTGATACACTTCTACATACACACATGTACACTATGACTTACAGTGATAAGCTTCTACATACACACATGTCCACTATGACTTACACACAGTGATACGCTTCTACATACAGACATGTCCACTATGACTTACACACAGCGATACGCTTCTACATACAGACATGTACACTATGACTTACAGTGATACGCTTCTACATACACACATGTTCACTATGACTTACACACAGCGATACGCTTCTACATACACACATGTCCACTATGACTTACAGCGATATGCTTCTACATACACACATGTCCACTATGACTTACACACAGTGATACGCTTCTACATACACACATGTCCACTATGACTTACACACAGCGATACGCTTCTACATACACACATGTACACTATGACTTACACACAGCGATACACTTCTACATACACACATGTACACTATGACTTACAGTGATACGCTTCTACATACACACATGTCCACTATGACTTACACACAGCGATACGCTTCTACATACAGACATGTCCACTATGACTTACACAGTGATACGCTTCTACATACACACATGTACACTATGACTTACACACAGCGATACGCTTCTACATACACACATGTCCACTATGACTTACAGTGATACGCTTCTACATACACACATGTTCACTATGACTTACACACAGTGATACGCTTCTACATACACACGTGTTCACTATGACTTACACACAGCGATACGCTTCTACATACACACATGTCCACTATGACTTACACACAGTGATACGCTTCTACATACACACGTGTTCACTATGACTTACACACAGTGATACGCTTCTACATACACACATGTCCACTATGACTTACAGTGATACGCTTCTACATACACACATGTCCACTATGACTTACACACAGCGATACGCTTCTACATACACACGTGTTCACTATGACTTACACACAGTGATACGCTTCTACATACACACATGTCCACTATGACTTACAGTGATACGCTTCTACATACACACATGTCCACTATGACTTACACACAGCGATACGCTTCTACATACACACATGTCCACTATGACTTACAGTGATACGCTTCTACATACACACATGTTCACTATGACTTACACACAGCGATACGCTTCTACATACACACATGTCCACTATGACTTACAGTGATACGCTTCTACATACACACATGTCCACTATGACTTACACACAGCGATACGCTTCTACATACACACATGTACACTATGACTTACACACAGCGATACGCTTCTACATACACACATGTACACTATGACTTACACACAGCGATACGCTTCTACATACACACATGTCCACTATGACTTACAGCGATATGCTTCTACATACACACATGTCCACTATGACTTACACACAGTGATACGCTTCTACATACACACATGTCCACTATGACTTACACACAGCGATACGCTTCTACATACACACATGTCCACTATGACTTACAGTGATACGCTTCTACATACACACATGTCCACTATGACTTACACACAGCGATACGCTTCTACATACACACATGTCCACTATGACTTACACACAGCGATACGCTTCTACATACACACATGTTCACTATGACTTACAGTGATACACTTCTACATACACACATGTACACTATGACTTACAGCGATACGCTTCTACATACACACATGTACACTATGACTTACAGTGATACGCTTCTACATACACACATGTCCACTATGACTTACAGACAGCGATACGCTTCTACATACACACATGTCCACTATGACTTACAGTGATACGCTTCTACATACACACATGTCCACTATGACTTACACACAGCGATACGCTTCTACATACACACATGTTCACTATGACTTACAGCGATACGCTTCTACATACACACATGTCCACTATGACTTACAGTGATACGCTTCTACATACACACATGTACACTATGACTTACACACAGTGATACGCTTCTACATACACACATGTACACTATGACTTACACACAGTGATACGCTTCTACATACACACATGTCCACTATGACTTACACACAGTGATACGCTTCTACATACACACATGTACACTATGACTTACACACAGTGATACGCTTCTACATACACACATGTACACTATGACTTACACACAGTGATACGCTTCTACATACACACATGTCCACTATGACTTACACACAGCGATACGCTTCTACATACACACGTGTACACTATGACTTACAGCGATACGCTTCTACATACACACATGTCCACTATGACTTACACACAGTGATACGCTTCTACATACACACATGTCCACTATGACTTACAGCGATACGCTTCTACATACACACATGTACACTGACTTACACACAGCGATACGCTTCTACATACACACATGTCCACTATGACTTACACACAGTGATACGCTTCTACATACACACATGTCCACTATGACTTACAGCGATACGCTTCTACATACACACATGTACACTGACTTACACACAGCGATACGCTTCTACATACACACATGTACACTATGACTTACACACAGTGATACGCTTCTACATACACACATGTACACTATGACTTACACACAGTGATACGCTTCTACATACACACATGTACACTATGACTTACACACAGCGATACGCTTCTACATACACACATGTACACTATGACTTACACACAGCGATACGCTTCTACATACACACATGTACACTATGACTTACACACAGTGATACACTTCTACATACACACATGTTCACTATGACTTACAGTGATACGCTTCTACATACACACATGTACACTGACTTACACACAGCGATACGCTTCTACATACACACATGTACACTATGACTAACACACAGTGATACGCTTCTACATACACACATGTTCACTATGACTTACAGTGATACACTTCTACATACACACATGTACACTATGACTTACAGCGATACGCTTCTACATACACACATGTACACTATGACTTACAGTGATACGCTTCTACATACACACATGTCCACTATGACTTACACACAGCGATACGCTTCTACATACACACATGTCCACTATGACTTACACACAGCGATACGCTTCTACATACACACATGTACACTATGACTTACACACAGTGATACACTTCTACATACACACATGTTCACTATGACTTACAGCGATACGCTTCTACATACACACATGTACACTATGACTTACACACAGCGATACACTTCTACATACACACATGTACACTATGACTTACACACAGTGATACGCTTCTACATACACACATGTACACTATGACTTACAGTGATACGCTTCTACATACACACATGTACACTATGACTAACACACAGCGATACGCTTCTACATACACACATGTACACTATGACTTACACACAGCGATACGCTTCTACATACACACATGTCCACTATGACTTACACACAGCGATACGCTTCTACATACACACATGTTCACTATGACTTACAGCGATACGCTTCTACATACACACATGTCCACTATGACTTACACACAGTGATAAGCTTCTACATACACACATGTACACTATGACTTACACACAGTGATACGCTTCTACATACACACATGTACACTATGACTTACAGCGATACGCTTCTACATACACACATGTCCACTATGACTTACACACAGCGATACGCTTCTACATACACACATGTCCACTATGACTTACACACAGCGATACGCTTCTACATACACACATGTTCACTATGACTTACAGCGATACGCTTCTACATACACACATGTACACTATGACTTACACACAGTGATACGCTTCTACATACACACATGTTCACTATGACTTACACACAGCGATACGCTTCTACATACACACATGTCCACTATGACTTACACACAGCGATACGCTTCTACATACACACGTGTTCACTATGACTTACAGCGATACGCTTCTACATACACACATGTCCACTATGACTTACACACAGCGATACGCTTCTACATACACACATGTACACTATGACTTACACACAGTGATACGCTTCTACATACACACATGTTCACTATGACTTACACACAGCGATACGCTTCTACATACACACATGTCCACTATGACTTACACACAGCGATACGCTTCTACATACACACATGTTCACTATGACTTACAGCGATACGCTTCTACATACACACATGTACACTATGACTTACACACAGTGATACGCTTCTACATACACACATGTTCACTATGACTTACACACAGCGATACGCTTCTACATACACACATGTCCACTATGACTTACACACAGTGATACACTTCTACATACACACATGTTCACTATGACTTACACACAGTGATACGCTTCTACATACACACATGTACACTATGACTTACACACAGTGATACGCTTCTACATACACACATGTCCACTATGACTTACAGTGATACGCTTCTACATACACACAGTGATACGCTTCTACATACAGACATGTACACTATGACTTACAGTGATACGCTTCTACATACACACATGTCCACTATGACTTACACACAGTGATACGCTTCTACATACACACATGTCCACTATGACTTACAGCGATACGCTTCTACATACAGACATGTACACTATGACTTACACACAGCGATACGCTTCTACATACACACATGTACACTATGACTTACACACAGTGATACACTTCTACATACACACATGTTCACTATGACTTACACACAGTGATACGCTTCTACATACACACATGTCCACTATGACTTACACACAGCGATACGCTTCTACATACACACATGTCCACTATGACTTACAGCGATACGCTTCTACATACAGACATGTCCACTATGACTTACAGTGATACGCTTCTACATACACACATGTCCACTATGACTTACACACAGTGATACGCTTCTACATACACACATGTCCACTATGACTTACACACAGCGATACGCTTCTACATACACACATGTCCACTATGACTTACACACAGTGATACACTTCTACATACACACATGTTCACTATGACTTACAAATAGTGATACGCTTCTACATACACACATGTACACTATGACTTACAGTGATACGCTTCTACATACACACATGCTCACTATGACTTACAGTGATACGCTTCTACATACACACATGTCCACTATGACTTACACACAGTGATACGCTTCTACATACACACATGTCCACTATGACTTACACACAGCGATACACTTCTACATACACACATGTACACTATGACTTACACACAGCGATACGCTTCTACATACACACATGTCCACTATGACTTACACACAGCGATACACTTCTACATACACACATGTTCACTATGACTTACACACAGTGATACGCTTCTACATACACACATGTCCACTATGACTTACACACAGTGATACGCTTCTACATACACACATGTCCACTATGACTTACACACAGTGATACACTTCTACATACACACATGTTCACTATGACTTACACACAGTGATACGCTTCTACATACACACATGTACACTATGACTTACAGCGATACGCTTCTACATACACACATGTCCACTATGACTTACACACAGTGATACACTTCTACATACACACATGTTCACTATGACTTACACACAGTGATACGCTTCTACATACACACATGTACACTATGACTTACAGCGATACGCTTCTACATACACACATGTCCACTATGACTTACAGTGATACGCTTCTACATACACACATGTCCACTATGACTTACACACAGCGATACGCTTCTACATACACACATGTCCACTATGACTTACACACAGTGATACGCTTCTACATACACACATGTACACTATGACTTACAGCGATACGCTTCTACATACACACATGTCCACTATGACTTACAGTGATACACTTCTACATACACACATGTCCACTATGACTTACACACAGTGATACGCTTCTACATACACACATGTCCACTATGACTTACAGCGATACGCTTCTACATACACACATGTTCACTATGACTTACACACAGCGATACGCTTCTACATACACACATGTCCACTATGACTTACACACAGCGATACACTTCTACATACACACATGTTCACTATGACTTACACACAGTGATACGCTTCTACATACACACATGTTCACTATGACTTACACACAGCGATACGCTTCTACATACACACATGTTCACTATGACTTACAGCGATACGCTTCTACATACACACATGTACACTATGACTTACACACAGCGATACGCTTCTACATACACACATGTCCACTATGACTTACACACAGTGATACGCTTCTACATACACACATGTCCACTATGACTTACACACAGTGATACGCTTCTACATACACACATGTACACTATGACTTACACACAGTGATACGCTTCTACATACACACATGTTCACTATGACTTACAGCGATACGCTTCTACATACACACATGTACACTATGACTTACACACAGCGATACGCTTCTACATACACACATGTCCACTATGACTTACACACAGTGATACGCTTCTACATACACACATGTTCACTATGACTTACAGCGATACGCTTCTACATACACACATGTCCACTATGACTTACACACAGTGATACGCTTCTACATACACACATGTCCACTATGACTTACACACAGTGATACGCTTCTACATACACACATGTCCACTATGACTTACACACAGTGATACGCTTCTACATACACACATGTACACTATGACTTACAGCGATACGCTTCTACATACAGAAATGTACACTATGACTTACAGTGATACGCTTCTACATACACACATGTCCACTATGACTTACACACAGTGATACGCTTCTACATACACACATGTCCACTATGACTTACACACAGCGATACGCTTCTACATACACACATGTACACTATGACTTACAGCGATACGCTTCTACATACACACATGTCCACTATGACTTACACACAGCGATACGCTTCTACATACACACATGTACACTATGACTTACAGCGATACGCTTCTACATACACACATGTCCACTATGACTTACACACAGTGATACGCTTCTACATACACACATGTACACTATGACTTACAGCGATACGCTTCTACATACACACATGTACACTATGACTTACAGTGATACGCTTCTACATACACACATGTCCACTATGACTTACACACAGTGATACGCTTCTACATACAGACATGTTCACTATGACTTACAGTGATACGCTTCTACATACACACATGTTCACTATGACTTACAGTGATACGCTTCTACATACACACATGTTCACTATGACTTACAGTGATACGCTTCTACATACACACATGTCCACTATGACTTACACACAGCGATACGCTTCTACATACACACATGTTCACTATGACTTACACACAGTGATACGCTTCTACATACAGACATGTCCACTATGACTTACACACAGTGATACGCTTCTACATACACACATGTTCACTATGACTTACAGTGATACGCTTCTACATACACACATGTTCACTATGACTTACAGTGATACGCTTCTACATACACACATGTTCACTATGACTTACAGTGATACGCTTCTACATACACACATGTCCACTATGACTTACACACAGTGATACGCTTCTACATACACACATGTCCACTATGACTTACACACAGTGATACGCTTCTACATACACACATGTCCACTATGACTTACACACAGTGATACGCTTCTACATACACACATGTCCACTATGACTTACACACAGTGATACGCTTCTACATACACACATGTTCACTATGACTTACAGTGATACGCTTCTACATACACACATGTTCACTATGACTTACAGTGATACGCTTCTACATACACACATGTTCACTATGACTTACACACAGTGATACGCTTCTACATACACACATGTTCACTATGACTTACACACAGCGATACGCTTCTACATACACACATGTACACTATGACTTACAGTGATACGCTTCTACATACACACATGTTCACTATGACTTACAGTGATACGCTTCTACATACACACATGTTCACTATGACTTACAGTGATACGCTTCTACATACACACATGTACACTATGACTTACACACAGTGATACGCTTCTACATACACACATGTACACTATGACTTACACACAGCGATACGCTTCTACATACACACATGTTCACTATGACTTACAGTGATACGCTTCTACATACACACATGTCCACTATGACTTACACACAGTGATACGCTTCTACATACACACATGTACACTATGACTTACAGCGATACGCTTCTACATACACACATGTCCACTATGACTTACACACAGCGATACGCTTCTACATACACACATGTCCACTATGACTTACACACAGCGATACGCTTCTACATACACACATGTACACTATGACTTACACACAGCGATACGCTTCTACATACACACATGTCCACTATGACTTACAGCGATACGCTTCTACATACACACATGTTCACTATGACTTACACACAGTGATACGCTTCTACATACACACATGTACACTATGACTTACAGTGATACGCTTCTACATACACACATGTCCACTATGACTTACACACAGTGATACGCTTCTACATACACACATGTACACTATGACTTACAGTGATACGCTTCTACATACACACATGTTCACTATGACTTACAGTGATACGCTTCTACATACACACATGTACACTATGACTTACACACAGTGATACGCTTCTACATACACACATGTACACTATGACTTACAGTGATACGCTTCTACATACACACATGTCCACTATGACTTACACACAGTGATACGCTTCTACATACACACATGTACACTATGACTTACAGTGATACGCTTCTACATACACACATGTTCACTATGACTTACAGTGATACGCTTCTACATACACACATGTACACTATGACTTACACACAGTGATACGCTTCTACATACACACATGTACACTATGACTTACAGCGATAGGCTTCTACATACACACATGTCCACTATGACTTACAGTGATACGCTTCTACATACACACATGTACACTATGACTTACACACAGTGATACGCTTCTACATACACACATGTTCACTATGACTTACACACAGTGATACGCTTCTACATACACACATGTACACTATGACTTACAGTGATACGCTTCTACATACACACATGTTCACTATGACTTACAGTGATACGCTTCTACATACACACATGTACACTATGACTTACACACAGCGATAGGCTTCTACATACACACATGTCCACTATGACTTACAGTGATACGCTTCTACATACAGACATGTTCACTATGACTTACAGTGATACGCTTCTACATACACACATGTACACTATGACTTACACACAGCGATACGCTTCTACATACACACATGTCCACTATGACTTACACACAGTGATACGCTTCTACATACACACATGTACACTATGACTTACACACAGTGATACGCTTCTACATACACACATGTTCACTATGACTTACAGCGATACGCTTCTACATACACACATGTTCACTATGACTTACAGCGATACGCTTCTACATACACACATGTACACTATGACTTACACACAGCGATACGCTTCTACATACACACATGTCCACTATGACTTACAGTGATACGCTTCTACATACAGACATGTTCACTATGACTTACAGTGATACGCTTCTACATACACACATGTACACTATGACTTACACACAGCGATACGCTTCTACATACACACATGTCCACTATGACTTACACACAGTGATACGCTTCTACATACACACATGTCCACTATGACTTACAGTGATACGCTTCTACATACACACATGTACACTATGACTTACACACAGCGATACGCTTCTACATACACACATGTTCACTATGACTTACACACAGCGATACGCTTCTACATACACACATGTACACTATGACTTACACACAGCGATAGGCTTCTACATACACACATGTCCACTATGACTTACAGTGATACGCTTCTACATACAGACATGTTCACTATGACTTACAGTGATACGCTTCTACATACACACATGTACACTATGACTTACACACAGCGATACGCTTCTACATACACACATGTCCACTATGACTTACACACAGTGATACGCTTCTACATACACACATGTTCACTATGACTTACACACAGCGATACGCTTCTACATACACACATGTTCACTATGACTTACACACAGTGATACGCTTCTACATACACACATGTACACTATGACTTACACACAGCGATACGCTTCTACATACACACATGTTCACTATGACTTACACACAGTGATACACTTCTACATACACACATGTTCACTATGACTTACACACAGTGATACGCTTCTACATACACACATGTTCACTATGACTTACACACAGTGATACGCTTCTACATACACACATGTTCACTATGACTTACACACAGTGATACGCTTCTACATACACACATGTTCACTATGACTTACACACAGTGATACGCTTCTACATACACACATGTTCACTATGACTTACACACAGTGATACGCTTCTACATACACACATGTTCACTATGACTTACAGTGATACGCTTCTACATACACACATGTCCACTATGACTTACAGTGATACGCTTCTACATACACACATGTTCACTATGACTTACACACAGTGATACGCTTCTACATACACACATGTTCACTATGACTTACACACAGCGATACGCTTCTACATACACACATGTTCACTATGACTTACAGCGATACGCTTCTACATACACACATGTCCACTATGACTTACACACAGCGATACGCTTCTACATACACACATGTCCACTATGACTTACACACAGTGATACGCTTCTACATACACACATGTCCACTATGACTTACACACAGCGATACGCTTCTACATACACACATGTCCACTATGACTTACAGCGATACGCTTCTACATACACACATGTCCACTATGACTTACACACAGTGATACACTTCTACATACACACATGTTCACTATGACTTACACACAGTGATACGCTTCTACATACACACATGTTCACTATGACTTACACACAGCGATACGCTTCTACATACACACATGTACACTATGACTTACACACAGCGATACGCTTCTACATACACACATGTACACTATGACTTACACACAGCGATACGCTTCTACATACACACATGTACACTATGACTTACACACAGCGATACGCTTCTACATACACACATGTCCACTATGACTTACAGCGATACACTTCTACATACACACATGTTCACTATGACTTACACACAGTGATACACTTCTACATACACACATGTTCACTATGACTTACACACAGTGATACGCTTCTACATACACACATGTTCACTATGACTTACACACAGCGATACGCTTCTACATACACACATGTACACTATGACTTACACACAGCGATACGCTTCTACATACACACATGTCCACTATGACTTACACACAGTGATACGCTTCTACATACACACATGTACACTATGACTTACACACAGCGATACGCTTCTACATACACACATGTACACTATGACTTACACACAGCGATACGCTTCTACATACACACATGTCCACTATGACTTACAGCGATACACTTCTACATACACACATGTTCACTATGACTTACACACAGTGATACGCTTCTACATACACACATGTCCACTATGACTTACACACAGCGATACGCTTCTACATACACACATGTACACTATGACTTACACACAGTGATACACTTCTACATACACACATGTACACTATGACTTACAGCGATACGCTTCTACATACACACATGTTCACTATGACTTACAGACAGCAATACGCTTCTACATACACACATGTCCACTATGACTTACACACAGTGATACGCTTCTACATACAGACATGTTCACTATGACTTACAGCGATACGCTTCTACATACACACATGTACACTATGACTTACAGTGATACGCTTCTACATACACACATGTCCACTATGACTTACAGCGATACGCTTCTACATACAGACATGTTCACTATGACTTACACACAGTGATACACTTCTACATACACACAGTGATACACTTCTACATACACACATGTACACTATGACTTACAGTGATACGCTTCTACATACAGACATGTTCACTATGACTTACAGTGATACGCTTCTACATACACACATGTACACTATGACTTACAGCGATACGCTTCTACATACAGACATGTTCACTATGACTTACACACAGTGATACGCTTCTACATACAGACATGTTCACTATGACTTACACACAGTGATACGCTTCTACATACACACATGTACACTATGACTTACACACAGCGATACACTTCTACATACACACATGTACACTATGACTTACAGCGATACGCTTCTACATACACACATGTACACTATGACTTACACACAGTGATACGCTTCTACATACACACATGTCCACTATGACTTACAGACAGCAATACGCTTCTACATACACACATGTCCACTATGACTTACACACAGTGATACGCTTCTACATACAGACATGTTCACTATGACTTACAGCGATACGCTTCTACATACACACATGTACACTATGACTTACAGTGATACGCTTCTACATACACACATGTCCACTATGACTTACAGCGATACGCTTCTACATACAGACATGTTCACTATGACTTACACACAGTGATACGCTTCTACATACAGACATGTTCACTATGACTTACAGTGATACGCTTCTACATACACACATGTACACTATGACTTACACACAGCGATACGCTTCTACATACACACATGTACACTATGACTTACACACAGCGATAGGCTTCTACATACACACATGTCCACTATGACTTACAGTGATACGCTTCTACATACAGACATGTTCACTATGACTTACAGTGATACACTTCTACATACACACATGTACACTATGACTTACAGCGATACGCTTCTACATACAGACATGTTCACTATGACTTACACACAGTGATACGCTTCTACATACAGACATGTTCACTATGACTTACAGTGATACGCTTCTACATACACACATGTACACTATGACTTACACACAGCGATACGCTTCTACATACACACATGTTCACTATGACTTACACACAGCGATACACTTCTACATACACACATGTACACTATGACTTACAGTGATACGCTTCTACATACAGACATGTTCACTATGACTTACAGTGATACGCTTCTACATACACACATGTACACTATGACTTACACACAGCGATACGCTTCTACATACACACATGTCCACTATGACTTACACACAGTGATACGCTTCTACATACACACATGTCCACTATGACTTACACACAGTGATACACTTCTACATACACACATGTCCACTATGACTTACAGTGATACGCTTCTACATACACACATGTCCACTATGACTTACAGTGATACGCTTCTACATACACACATGTCCACTATGACTTACACACAGCGATACGCTTCTACATACACACATGTCCACTATGACTTACAGTGATACGCTTCTACATACACACATGTCCACTATGACTTACAGTGATACGCTTCTACATACACACATGTCCACTATGACTTACAGTGATACGCTTCTACATACACACATGTACACTATGACTTACAGTGATACGCTTCTACATACACACATGTCCACTATGACTTACACACAGTGATACGCTTCTACATACACACATGTCCACTATGACTTACAGCGATACGCTTCTACATACACACATGTCCACTATGACTTACACACAGCGATACGCTTCTACATACACACATGTCCACTATGACTTACAGCGATACGCTTCTACATACACACATGTCCACTATGACTTACAGTGATACGCTTCTACATACACACATGTCCACTATGACTTACACACAGTGATACGCTTCTACATACACACATGTACACTATGACTTACAGTGATACGCTTCTACATACACACATGTCCACTATGACTTACACACAGTGATACGCTTCTACATACACACATGTCCACTATGACTTACAGCGATACACTTCTACATACACACATGTCCACTATGACTTACAGTGATACGCTTCTACATACACACATGTACACTATGACTTACAGTGATACGCTTCTACATACACACATGTACACTATGACTTACAGCGATACGCTTCTACATACACACATGTCCACTATGACTTACACACAGCGATACGCTTCTACATACACACATGTTCACTATGACTTACAGCGATACGCTTCTACATACACACATGTCCACTATGACTTACACACAGTGATACGCTTCTACATACACACATGTACACTATGACTTACACACAGTGATACGCTTCTACATACACACATGTCCACTATGACTTACAGACAGTGATACGCTTCTACATACACACATGTTCACTATGACTTACACACAGCGATACGCTTCTACATACACACATGTTCACTATGACTTACAGTGATACGCTTCTACATACACACGTCCACTATGACTTACACACAGCGATACGCTTCTACATACACACATGTACACTATGACTTACAGTGATACGCTTCTACATACACACATGTCCACTATGACTTACACACAGTGATACGCTTCTACATACACACATGTACACTATGACTTACACACAGCGATACGCTTCTACATACACACATGTTCACTATGACTTACACACAGCGATACGCTTCTACATACACACATGTACACTATGACTTACAGCGATACACTTCTACATACACACATGTACACTATGACTTACAGTGATACGCTTCTACATACACACATGTACACTATGACTTACACACAGTGATACACTTCTACATACACACATGTACACTATGACTTACAGCGATACGCTTCTACATACACACATGTCCACTATGACTTACACACAGCGATACGCTTCTACATACACACATGTACACTATGACTTACACACAGTGATACGCTTCTACATACACACATGTCCACTATGACTTACACACAGCGATACGCTTCTACATACACACATGTCCACTATGACTAACACACAGCGATACGCTTCTACATACACACATGTACACTATGACTTACACACAGCGATACGCTTCTACATACACACATGTCCACTATGACTTACACACAGCGATACGCTTCTACATACACACATGTCCACTATGACTTACACACAGTGATACGCTTCTACATACACACATGTTCACTATGACTTACAGTGATACGCTTCTACATACACACATGTTCACTATGACTTACAGTGATACGCTTCTACATACACACATGTACACTATGACTTACACACAGTGATACACTTCTACATACACACATGTTCACTATGACTTACACACAGCGATACGCTTCTACATACACACATGTCCACTATGACTTACACACAGTGATACGCTTCTACATACACACATGTCCACTATGACTTACAGTGATACGCTTCTACATACACACATGTACACTATGACTTACACACAGCGATACGCTTCTAC